>NW_026938585.1:0-84405 GCF_032062105.1 Saccostrea cuccullata | reverse complement strand
TATAACCATATGTGAGGCAGGGGTATCAATTGTGAGTCATTGTAATATAAATATATGTTACTTGTTCTGTTTGTTATTTTCTAAACTGATGGGCTGTGTTGCCCAAAGTAATATACTGAATAATCAATTTTTGTAACATATACAAAATAATTAACTCAATCAAGGTCAAGATTAAAACATTTATACCCCTGTTACCATTCTGAAGCATAAAAATTATAATATTTTGAGATTATGTATGTCAAATTTTACTAAAAAAATAATCCTAAACTTTTTAATACATTCGTCAATTCTATTGCCATTTCAGGATTTTAAACTAGAATGCATGTGCAGTATGATAATATAAGTAAAAAATGCCAAAAAGAGATTCAGAGAGAAAAGGGATGCAAAGAAAAATAGTCAAGGTGTGAAAAATCAATACATCAAAAATGACGTAGATGACGTGTTGTTGATATTAAACTCAAAAAAGCAAAATATACTGGTACAATCAAGCGAGGATCTCTCCCATTGTATAAATCCATTTGCAATATTATACGCATTGAAAGCAGCTGTTCATGACATTGTAAAGTTATATAAACAAGGCAGGTTTAAGTCCCTACTCAGCCCCAGAGAATCTCAAGAAGCGGACATTGAAAAACAATGACGTTGTCGGACGTCAAGGAACTAAACGGCGATAATTTGGCAAATAATAAAAGTATCAAGCTAAAATTTTCAACAATTCTTTATTTTTTGTTGTTTCATGTTCCTTATAAATTTTGAAAGCACAGACTACACAGTACAAATTTTATAGCCTCAGTCCACGTACTTTTTTGATAACCCCTCGAATGTTACAAATATTTGAATCCCCCCTCAAAAAAAATCAGTTTTAATAGAGGTCATTTTTTTTTAAAAATTCACCCATATATACCGGCATAAAACTTTGTTTCCAAATTTTCAGTTTTTGACTTGATTATTTATTTTCATATATGTTGTGTTGTTTCAGTTCATTATATTTTGTATTTCAAAACATTCAGAAGTTGCTTTTAACATTTGCTTTTACTAGCTATAGTTACCTGTGTGGAATAGTGTCCTCTGTAGCAACCACTAATGATAAAAAATTGATAAAACATCGCTTAATGATACAAATATCATTAAGCGTTGCAATGGAGCGCTTCTTGTCATAAATTATTCCATTAATGGTTGATATTCTCAACCGCTAATACTAAATCACCGCTACATGAGAACTATTTTTGAATTATTTTGCAAATTTCAGTGAACTCCATGTGTACCCCTTAAATATCCCGTGGATATAACTCAATATTTGCATATCCACTGCTTTCTCCCACTATGAACATGCAGTCATCAATTGCATTCCTAGCACTATAGACGCAATGCTTCTGCTATGAATGCAACTGCTATGCACACTCGTGTAGCACAAGCTCAACTACATTTATATAGGGTGTTGAGAAGTATATATATGAAATATTTTGCAAAAGGAATAAATGTAAGTTTTTGATAATATTCTTTGGAAAAAAAGAAATTCAGAAACATTTAAAATTGCTGATTTACATCTTTAAAATTTTAATTTTGGTCAATGTTTTTAATTGTATGATAAAACTTTATATAAATTGAAGAGAACTGCCATATTTTTATTTTTTCTTATCATATTTTTGCATATTTCTACAAAGAACGATAACTCTTCACACTTGGGCGTTTTAACATTTAAAAAAGCAACATTTCTTTATAGTATATCTATTTCAAGAAGGATTTCCGCTCTAAAAATAAATACAAGCACAAAAACAATCATATAAAGCATTCTGGAGTTATAATCTGTATTAAAGCTTTGCCCTTTTTCATCATAGTGTTAAATTATTGATTTTTGTCATAGGGTTTCAATAACGTTGATCGATGACGTCACAACTGCATGAAAACAAAAATTAAGAGAATGTGACGATGGCGCAGGTTGTATCCAGATAACTGTGTTTAAAAGATAAATACTTTACAAGTAGAGCTTTTTAAAAAAGCTTCCCGTCTTTAGCAACAATCTTAAACAGTAAACTGATCTACACCTATCAGGCCTTACAATTCTTCTTGAATTTCTTGATTTTGTATTTATACATTAGTTTGTTACTGGCATTAGCCCAACCACGGTTGTCGCTCGGTCATCTCCGTACTGGCCGAGAGCTTTCGGCAAACCTCGGCTGATTCCATTCCCTTCTTCAAACAAGAAAGGGGAAAAGAATTATAACAAATTGTAAAGCCTGCAAGCAATAAAAATCAAATTGTATTTATAATGAAATTAAAGAGACCTTTTCTATTTATTGCAATTAAAAAAAATATCATGTTATTGAGAATTAATTACTGCTGATTTTGTTGTTCGTTTTGTTCATTTTTTTTAAGATTGAAAATCTTGCAAAATTGTTAAGTCGTACGAAAATTAGATCAACAGAAAGTTATCTCCCTTGCCTTGAACAGCATTTCAACCAATGAAATAATTGATAATTTTCTCATCATGCAATTTCTACCAATCACAAAAGAGAGGAAGTGCATACTGAAAAAACTTCAACTATACAATACCGTCTTCCAAGGAAGACGGTAATAAATTGTTTGTGATTTATAAGAAAAAAGGTACAATAATCAGGTATACTGATTTTATAGCTGTGAGTTTTTATTTACTGAAGACAAGCCGCAACCTTATGTAAGCCAGGATTTCCTCTGATATTCTTGACAACATCAAAGAATGCAAATATAAGTAATAAACAACGATTATTCAGTGAACATGGCATTATGAATAGCAATAGCTCTGCTTGCATATTTTCCATGATGCGCTAGCGCGCATCATGGAATATGCCAGCAGAGCAATTGCTATTCATAACGCCATGTTCACTGAATAACGTTGTTTATTTCCTAAATAATTTAATTTGTAACACGTCATTTGATTGGGTAAAATATTTACTGATTGAACAAGGTAATTATGCCCGCCCGTGATAAAGCGGACCAGGCTTGCGATGTGGGTATACTAATATTCAGTTAAGGCATCACAGGCGCTTGACATTAAAACATTTCTCTACATTGACAGATCAGTAACATAAATATCACCATTATCACCATTATCATTTATTTTTGAGAGTAAGATGTCTCTTAAAGATATGTAAAGAGATACTATTTAAATTTCGAAAATATGACTAAGCAATTTGTTTGCAAAATGAATGTACAAAAATACAGATAAGAGTTCATATATGACACTTTGAAATTTCTCGTAGAATAAAATCAAATGCTGATGGAATTCGGGACTTCCTCTGGCAGAAGATATTCATACCCTCTCTCCAACTTCTCGTTTCTTTTATGAATCTTTACACTAATGTTTTTCAAATCTTTTTTGAATCTGAAAAATAAAAACCATTTGGTATATATTTATCCAAGATTCAGTCTCATCAAGAAAACAACGTTAACCCTTTCACTTCAGTGACTTCAATAAAATTGTGAAAATCCAAATTTTGTTATTTATTCTGACATAGTGTGCATGGTGCAAAACGGTCAACGGTAATGATTTTCAAATTTTACTATTTTGATTGAGGACTAACTGGGAATTATACCCGTTCAAACAATTAACTTGCCTTCAAGATGTCCAGTCGTATTGCCAACCAAGTTTCTTTTGAACAATAAAATGACTGTCTTTGGTTTTTATTTCGGGAATTATAAAATGTTGCAGCGGTTGCAGAAAGAAATACGGATTTTGTCTTTTTTCTTTTGCAACAGGTGCAACGTTAATTCCCGAACAAACAAGAAAACAAAAATTTATCATAATTGTTTATATTTATATCCAGTGTTTTACTTGAATAGTGAAGTAGATAAAATGCCTAAAAATGGTGAAGTAGATAAAGTTCCTAAATAATGCAACAGTTTCGTGTGTATTTTGATTTTTGTTTACAAAATGTATAAACATTTTAATTCTTCATAAGAACCAATAAACCAAATCTCTTACTCTTCCACAATCGCTACTGCAGGTGGGTCATAAATATAGTTCACTTCAAAGTCACCGAGAGCGTTAGTACTTCGTTCACTCAGAACTGTCATGACAACCATAGTATGCAGAGAGGAGGCCCTATCTAGTAGAGCCCTCACAACTTCCTTTTCCTGCAATGGCTTCTGAAATTTTAAAATCAAAGCATTGAAAAGAGGCATTTTGTCAGAGCAAAAACACAAATACACTCCCTCGCACACCTTTACACACATACTCAACACCAGCAGTGCACTTTTTACAAAACGTTACTCTTGCTGTAAATGATGACTGAGTCTGAAATTCCGATAAATAACTTAACATTAAAAAATTAATATTTATTTACAATGGAACTTCTTTGTTAATCATTAATAACTACTGTAACACAAGATACTAGTACATAACTTGAAAATTTACAGTGCTTTATTTTATTTAATGCATATTATAAAATTATAAATTTGAAAATAAGTACCTTATCCTTAGGGGGTGATCCTTTGATTTTGGTTGGATAGTTCGGGGGAAATCCGTATGAATCGTACTGAGGAAAGTTGATAGCAGCATGTACTACACTACAGGTGTAAATAACGAAAGTGAACACAAGTATCAAGTCCTCTGATGAATTGAACTTCCCGTCTTTGAATGGAACGCCCTTTTATAAAGTAAATACTATGGATTATCTTATTGAATGGAATTGAATACTGGATACCTAAGGGTCGTGAGGGCACCTGAATCAGTTATTTATCGTATTTCTTTTTTTTTCCATAGGTGAATAATCACAAGGAAATAACTTCCATCAATTAAGAGTAAAAAATCCATTAAACAATGGAATCTTGCACTATAGCAAGAACCTTTTACTAATGTTAATAAATTTCTCAGAACTAATTGAAAAAACTCTAGTTCAGTATTGAAGTTGTACTTGTTTTGCGTGCTAAATACAATGTCTTAAATGTAGGAACAGGGAAAAAAATTGAAAAAGACTACAATGCATTTTTATTACATGGACAGAAGAACCCCACCATCCAGAGCGTCTGAGGCTGGGGCCATGGCCTTCAAAATTCTACAAGGGTCACCCTTGCTCATCCAACTATCTGCTATCTATATGCCAGACTCAGAGAGGATTTAAATTTAAATTAACAATTATTCACTGCATGATAAATAGAACCCGCCTTTCCACCAGAACCTTTCACACTGGGAGTCTGAATTTCACAGTGTTGGTACAGGAACCATTGCTTATGATAATCATTTACTTAGTTTGTCTGCTATAGACCATAGAGCAGAAAAGAATGTTTAAAAAAAGATGCATGTCTACTTTTTGAGCAATGAAGTGCTCCAACTTGCAATAGAACCCCTGATATGCGTCCATGAATTTCATAATTTAGGTTGAAGTACTCTTCCAACCAAAAACCTTGTTTGTTCCACCTAGTATGGTTCAGAGGAGAGGAATATATGCATTCTTTAGGTTGTTCTAAGAACTTCCTCCGAAAAAACCTTGCACAGCCCATGACAGCCACTGGATTATCTATTTTTTCAAATGATAATAAGGGGAGTTCAGCTTTCACAGACACCATGACACCATTAAATCAAAGGTGTACAATGTAATCAAATACAATGACACATATAATAATTTTAGATATTTACATCTGGAAGACTTTGTTATCATAAAATATGCGCTCACGAATGATTGTGCAATAAAAGAAAGTTTTAAAACTTGTCAAATTCAATTGAAAAAAATATGTGAAATATCTCTCTCTCTGCATTGTTACCAAAATTCCGCAACCTCCTTCGGACTTAGGCATTGATAATTCACGTCCAAAGTTTTGAATTTCAGGATCATTGTTGATTTTATCAAGTGTGTCTGTTGTAGAAAAGAAAACATACATTACAATGAACTTAAGTCTATAACTTAAAAGTTTACTACCGTTATGTATAAAAAGTATGATACCTGTATTTCTAACGTCCCGCCCCGCACGTGATTTTTTTTAAATCGCGCCTATCAATGAGCCAGTACATTGATGGAGAAATAAAGTACATTATCTATTTGTAATTTTATTGAACAAAGACATTTGAAATGCAAATATCCAAAAATTAATTATTCGATACAGAGACAAATAAAATACGCACCATAGTAGAGATGGACATATTTGGTGACGTAATTTCGGATGGCATCATACAGGTCAAGACTATCGTCACGCTGGTAGAATTGTGGTAGAATTTTTCCATCCTTGCAATATATCTGTCAAAGTATGTTTCATATGAAAGAACTTTAAATATTTCATCTTCATTCGTTTTGTATCGATGTAAGAATTTATTTAATAACTTTAAATACATTTAAGGTATAAGGAAAGTCTAATTCAATTTTTTTTTTAGATGTTACAGCAAAATCCTATTTCCTTTAATTAATATTGTAAAATTTGGTGGGTTGGGAGGGGATGGGGGATATGTCTGTGTGTTATTTTAATTTAGTTTATATGTAACAGATGCTTTTCATGGGAAAGACCGATTGCGTTTAATATCATTTCTTCAACTTTTCAGGCATCTTAATTATATTTTTTAACAAAATTTAGTGCTTATTATAAGAATGAATGTAATTATATTGAATGGCTCTTAAGTGTGCAAAAATGCAATTGAAGAATAAAAAATGGCTAAAAGAATATGACATGGATATGCTGCTACAAATTGCTGAGTGAAAGCTTAAGTTTAATTATAAGCTCAAAAATACCCTTAAAACTAATCAAGAAAGGAATTATGATTTAACAAACCCCTCTTTCTTTCAAAAATTCTGGATAGGTTCCTTCTACATCCATTCTCCAAGAACTTATCCTAAAAGAATTACATATATAAAAAGGTAACATTTTAAAAAATGAACGAAAGAATAAAACAAGAACTTCGAAGATCTTTATTGACCTAAATGTCACGACTTTCGAAAGAAATACATAATGAAAAAAATCGAACGAAATATGCAGTTTTAACCATAAGCACAATTCTAAAATTTTACAGATGATCTGATTTAGTTTCATTTATATAAAAGTTTATACTTGTAAAAAGAAACAAAACAGAGCAGCATAAAGAGCATTTGAATGTGCGAAATAAGTACAGTAAAACCCATTAATTACGAAGTGCCAGGGACGAACAATTTTACATCATTATGAGCATTATTCGTAATATGCATCAAGTACAATATATAACAAGCTAATTCAGAGAATTTGTGTCCCCGCTTAAGGAAAATAAAGTAAAACATGCGCAGTTCGTGGGAGGGAGGGGGGAGAGTTGGATCCCCCTCACTGAATTTGTAGAATTATTAAATGTATACATGCATGTATACTGAAGCAAATAAAATATTCCACTATGGATATAAAGATTTAATTGCTTATTCTTTATTATGTGTATAGAAGATTCTTTTTATATGGAATATTTATCACACTGTAATGAAGATTTTATGAGTTTGTACAAGCCAAACATCGTAAATTTTTCATTTCGCGTGCTGAATACTATTATTTAGTAAAAAAAAAAGTATTTCAAAAAAAAAGTTGTCCGTCCGGGACTTGAACTAGGGACCTCTCACATTGGAAGCGAGAAACATATCACTAGACCACGGAATCGCTTTACCTGGAGTTAAGTATATGCAGAAATGAAGTTACATACATGTATATATTCATGTTCGGTATTGTCAAAATTTTACACAATCCATGGTGTTTGATTTATTTAGCCTTTATGAAACAGTTTTAATTGATGTAATAAGAACATGAAGTCCGCCGAGAACCTGTTTTATACGCAATAACTCTCCTCATGCCCCTGTGCTAAAAATAGCGACATGTAATACTATAAATACTAATAAAAAAAACGGGGCGGGGCACTTTGAGAGGGGTGAGAGAGGTCCTAGGGAGTTTTGGTATAAAATTACATTGTATAAGCTCAAAATCTTCTTGAAATATCGCCCGGAAATGATAGTGTTACACACAGACAGAATGTGTAAATTTACGACCTTGAACTTTGACCTTTTGACCTCAAAATCAATAGGGGTCTTCATAGGCCACAGGAAGTTGTTACGTAAAATTTCATTGCAATAGCTCAAATGGTTCTAGAGATATCGTGTGGAAACGAAAGTATTATAACAGACAAAATTTGCTTAATTATGACCTTGACCTTTGACCTTTTGACCTCAAAATCAATAGGGCTCTTTTTTAGTCCATAGGGAGTTGCTATGCTAAATTTCATTGCAAAAGCTCAAAGGGTTCTCGAGATATCGTGTGGAAGCGAAAGCGTTACAGACAGACAGAAAGACGGGCGGACGGACGGACAGACGGACGTACAAATAGACAGACATACCAATTACTATATACCCTCCCGCTTTTCCAGCAAACAGATTAACTAATAACCTCACCCTTTTGCGCCAAGCTCCACTGTTCCCTTGATTCCAAGCACCATTGCTGTTTCAATCCACCTTCCCTCAGCCAGAAGGATGGTACGAGCGAAACTAACAATGTCCAAATAAAAATAAAATGTATACTCAACAAGATGTGTTTGTGAAACACTATGTGTCCGGCGGCAACAAAGTTCGAAAAAGCTATTTTTAGCATATAGATCACAATAAAGGTCACCAGGTCATTGACCTTGGTGTCATTTGAAAAAGCTTAATTAGTGAAGTATACATACTAAATGTGAAGTTTTTATCTCTCACGGTTCAAAAGTTAAAGTTGAAGACAAACAGACAGGACAAAAACAATATACGCCCCGAATCTATCGATTCAGGCGCATAAAAAGAAATATGAGAATGACATGTGTCGTGGAATTTTTACGTTTACATTTTACTTTGAAAGAAAAACATTGATTGAGTCGTTGTACCTTTTTTAAAAAAAAAGGGAACACTATATGAATGATAATCAATCAGAGTGAAGATTTCATGCGCCAAAAATATATAGTTTAGATCAGTTAAGTTCTTAGTTTGGGGATTTGGAGATGAGATTTCTACGTCATTATATAACTTTATATAAATAATATTTATAATACATACGCATTGATTGGAATAATGTACAGAAAATGTGGAGCTAACAGCTTAAACATGGGATGGGAAGGAGATAGACATCTATTCGCTGCTACACACACACCTTCCATTAGTAGATGTGTGAAACCTAAATAAAGAAACTTTAAGATAATTTTTTTGAAAATCATCTATTTGTTTTCTCGCTAACCTATTCTATATGCACATTGTACACGTATTTTGATCAAATCATAGGCTTTTAATTCCCCCCCCCCCATTTTACTGAAGGAAATGCAGTTAAAACAACCAGTCTTTTCCTTAAAATCCAATATGCCATAAAGGAATTTGCGCGAATGGACAAAAGGTTTCAGTCTTGTATTCCACCATATTTCAAGTTAAAGACTACGCCTTGTATTTCCAACAAATATAGGTCGACAAAAGTTTTATTACAAAAAAAACAACAAAAAAAAAACTTTACAGGGCCCGGATATCGAATATCTTAAGCATAATCCTCCATGGTGTTCATGTTCTTCTTCGCCCTATAACTATAATCCTGCTGGGTACATTATTAAAGGTGACGTAAATATAGTTAAAATTAAGGACAAAATTCACAAATTTTGAAAGGTCCTAAATTTAAGGAACCCCGATCCTTCAACGTGCGTCGGAATTTCATTAATATTATGGATTCTGTAGAAGATTACACCAGGCGGTGGGTCAGATATGAAAAAGAAGACGTTGGCACTTTGTTAGGATGGATTAAATTTATCAGATCTGTTACAATCGCGTATTAAAAGATTGAAGGGCAAAATGAAAACCGTCTATCCTCCTTTATTCAATAACCTTGAAGTAAACATTGAATTAGATAGATTACATAATCAGTACGTACTTGTCCCTGCTGACAAAGCAAGTAACAACATTGTCTTCGTTTTCAATGCTCATTTTATAAATTTTTTTTCAGAAGAACTTGGATTTAATTCTACATTATGTACCAGTGGTAATCCATCTTATACACATAGTTCCCCTTCTAAGGAAGAAATTCTTCAATATCATAATTATGTCAGTTTGAATATTTTTAATATCCGAAACAACCAAAATGAATTTGAACTACCATATTACCAAAAGTTCCATGGCATTTTTAAGTATCCACATCTAATTGAAACCACTTCTTGAATATACTGTTGCACAGTACTCTTGAAGTTTCTCCTTTAATACTGTTAACATCTTAGTGAGGAGTATAAAGGAAGAGGCTTGGTTGAACATTTACTAGAACCCGCTATGTATCTTTTATTGTGAGATTCTTTTTAGTGAATTTTCGGAATCCAATATAAATATGGTAGTTCAAATTCATTTTGGTTGTTTGGGGTCCTAAAAAATACTCAAAACTGACATATGATTTTGAAGAATATCTTCCTTGGAGAGGGAGCTATGAGTATAAGTTATATTTCACTTATGGAATCAAATCCAAGTTCTTTTAAATACAATTAATATAATAGCCTTACAAACGAAGACAATGTTGTTGTAATCTAATTCTTTAAAATAATGTCCGATATTCTACCTAGATGAGTTACCGCTTGGTGATAATTTGAGTCCCCTACATTGTACCACATTTTGGCCATCAACCATGTATATGGTGGATCACTGGGCAGAAACACCTGAAAAAAGGTTAAACTTATATCATTCAGAGAACACTTTTACACTTTAGACTCAATAACCTCTACTTTCAATACGATTTCTTTTTGAAGTTTCATCAAGACGTCGTTCTTACTGGGTTGTCACATCCCTTCTGTTGAAAAAGTTGTATCGCAACTGGCAATAGTTGATTTTTGCAGTTGACGAAGAAGAGAGCGATGGGAGTCGGACACTGAAATTTTAAGAAAATAAGTTTAGAGAACATTTAATCAGTATATATTCATTCATCTTTAAAGTCATTATTAAAAATTCCTTATTAAGGATAAATAACACAAACAAACTTTTTTCAGAAATTAGCATTATTTCTCATAGATTTACATTTAAATTGGTAACCTGAATAATGTTTGTCAAGGAGATTGGGAGAATTATATAAGATTATGTCATAAGGTTAAAAAATTGTGCAAAATTTTGTATGGAATTGTATAGAAGGCAAAACAAAATCTCATATCTAAGCATCAAGGAAAACCTACGATTTCTTTTTAATTCAGGGATAAATTATTTATGTCATTTTAAATCGAAATCAGTCAAAAATTATATATCAAGCCGTGCATCCATTTTTTGTTTGTGGTAAGTACCCTTAATGGAAGCATAAAAATGACATTGGAACATTCACACGCATCACAAATATAGCACGTTTCTTTATTTTACGACATTTATATCTTGTGGCTTATGGCGCTCTTCCACCGTACTTAATCTTGTGTATGAACAGAAATTCTAGAATGGGTAAACAATTTTATTATTATCATATAGATGTTCACACACACTCACAGACGATGCAACTTACAACATAACCATCGACTAGAGAAATCCCATCCAGTATTTCTAGATCAATGATGAATAGACGTTTGTCACTGATGGCTTGGGACAAAGTCAATCCATCTAGAAAAGGTTTGATCATTTCCTCGGTCACCCCAAATCTGAAAGAAATGAATTTCAAATTGTAAGTATATCATATTTTTGCAAAATCACGAAGTAAAACTGGAAAGGTGATTTTGTTTTTGTTGACATGTATAATATTTGCTGAACAAAAAATTGTTAATTTAATTAAATCTGTTGATCAGCATTAATTACGATCCCTTACTTGTCTGGTATATGTGTACAGAGCCGAATCAGATTGGGGTTGACACTGTTCAATCGTTGCCATCCAAAATTTACATCACACTCCCAATCCTTCAAGTCCTAATGATTTAAGGTATGTTGCAAAATTTTTACGATAAATGAAAATTGTACATATAGTCAATGGAAAAATAACTTTAAAATAACAATAACAATGGAGCGATGTTTCAATCTAACAAACACTTTCATAATTGCCTGATTTTTTTTTAATTTGTGTGATATACTGTATATATCAAATTTATAGATAAATTGTCATTGCTTTGATACAAAAAATGTCAATAAATGATGCTTTTGACTAATTTGCAATACGTCAAGGTAAAGAACGCAAGATGAGGTTTTTTTCTTTACTTTGGGCAATATCAACAACATCATACTTGTCACATTCCGTTTTTTGAAATTATGAAAACCCTATGAAGAATTTGTTTTTACACTCTAAAACAGCAATAAGGACTATAATGTATTCATAGCAATGTTTTAGACAAGCGAATTCAAAGAGTTCTGTTCCCCACTTTCGATGCAGGTCTTTGTGAGTGAGATGTTATTTTTCTGGCATATTGTGTCAAATATGAACTCCCTACCATATGTCATTCAATTGTTACCACCGAAGTAATTTTTGTTTCAAAATTAGGTCAATCGTGAAGGTCAAGGTCAGAAATTTTTCAAATCATCAGGAATCATGTGCGAAAATACCGGTATCTTGTCACAGGTACTGCACTTGTCAAATATGAAAGCAATTTCTCTTCTCAATCAAAAGTTATTTGATAAGAAATTAGCATTCCTGAAAAGTAGGTCAAACTTTAAGTTCAATATCCAAAAATCAAAGTTAATCTATAAAGTCTTGTCACAGATAGTAGACAGTTAGATATGGAAGCCCCATGTATTCATTTTAAGTGATGTTTTATTTTTAAAAAGAACATCAAGATCAAGGCCTCAAATTCATAGTGTATTTAAAAAGGTCTTGTCACAGGCATTACACAGCTTTAATACAACAACTCTATCTCTACCCATTCATGACCAAGGTTAAAGTTTTTGAAAAGTAGGTCAAACTTCAAGGTCACGGGGTAAAAAAATTATAGTGTATTTAAAATGTCTTGACATAGGTAATATACATCTGTAATATGAAAGTCCCCGCTCTTCTTATTTAAAAGATTTGACAAAGGTTAAAGTTTTTTTGAAGGACAGACAGATCTACAGACTTACATACTGACATACATACGAATGATATTTAATGTCCCCTCACTTTCGCGAAAACGGGGGACAATACAATAATGCAACATATATGTTACCTTTGGCTCTCCAAATGTTTTTGAGTAGACACCTGTCAAGTCGTCTAAAGTTTCCCATGATCCATCGCCAAAAATAATATCCAATCTTCTACTAACCACCACACTGGATATTCTTCGATGCAGATCAAACTGTGATAATACCGTGATTTTATGAATAAATTTATTTCCGCCATTTTCTTTTATTTATTTTTTGTCCCCACACAATTCATTAATTTTGAATTATCACTTGACTGAAATATATGGAGATAACTAACATAAAGTCAATTAAGCGATATAATTCAGGACCAGAGGAGCATGGACCTCTATTAGAGGTGGTATCAGGTGCCTTGGAGGAGTGAGCATCCTTTGCCGTGTGCAAGTATTCCTTATCATGATCGGGAAATAAAGAGGAAAATCCGTCGACAGTACACTCACGTGTAGATAATGATCCAACTTATGCAATGGTGACTTTAAAAAACTTGATAGCTGATATTTTTGTTTCATCATAATGTTTGTCGATAACGTACCTCGTTTAAGAAATTTATAAATTGTCCATACGTGGATTATGTTCTTGCGTATCGAATCAGTTGAGAGATGTAGAAGATAATACTGCTGCATAAGTAAGAAGTGTTGATGATTGAAAAGTAATCATTATCACAAAGAACTGTTGTTAGATAACTATAAACGTGTTTTTTATAGTAAAATATCCAAAGATGAAAGAGATAAATCAGACTCTGTGGAATCTTGTATTTCAAGTTCGCCAGGATAAATCGTACCGAAATAAGAATAGAAATTACCATTGTTAATTGACAATGTCGTTGATAAATGTCGACTTAAAGGCCACAGTACATACAAGCTTTTGAGCAAATTCTACTTCATATGAATACAAACTTAGGTCTGCTAATAAGGGGACGCAATTGATACTCATTGGGATTCCAACAGATTGATTGTTGGATATCCTGGTCTCCTAAGTTTTTATTTCGGTAAAATTCTGTGATTTCAAATTTTTCAAAAGTTCTTTCAAGATTATCCGATCCTCAGCCATGAAGGATACCTTTTAAATTTATAGTTTAATTCAAAAAGTATCAAAATAAAGCTTGAACTTTTAAACCTTTTCATGCAACAATTGTCATTTTATGCCTTTCGGTATGATTCAAGGTTCTTTAAAGTTTTTATAAACAGTAACAAAAAAGTTGATATTTCTATCCATAAAAGTTTGTAAAACGTACATATTTAAGAAAATCAAAGTTCTTTTAATCTAGCCTTCAATCTAGCCTTACATTTAACAATGTTTATAAGCATAAATTGAAATTAGAAGTGATTTCTGGTGTTTTCTTTGATTGGAAACACTTCATACACTATGCATTACAAAATGATCGAAGTAATTTAATAGGAAAAACTAAAGTACCGAATAGGTATGGAAATCATGCAAAAAGCCTGAATACCGATGATTTTTATTCCTGAAATGTATTAAATAAAATTATATATATTTAATACATTTTAGGAATAAAAATCAAATATTGCATATTTTTTTATTGATAATTGATTTATAAATATAAATCAATTATCAATAAGAAAATATGCAGTATGTAGTTCTGTTCAAATTTCCTGAAAATTTTTTTGAGATTTACTAATTTTCCATATATGATATGATAAACTTTAAAGACAAAGTTTGAAGAAACTCTCTCTGTGGGTAAATACATATGATTGAGAATTTAGAGATATCTTTGTGAGCATTTTCTATTACTGATATTCAGAACCAGAGGATCGGATTACCTTAAATACTAGTATCCACATCTGATTTAAACCACTTCACAAAAATATTTTGTTGTACAGTACTTCTGAAGTTTCACCTTCAGTACTGTTGATAGTTTAGTTGATAGTTTAGTGAGGAGTGAACAAAGACAAATAGTACAGGATTTGCAGGAACCCGGTATAAATTTTGTTTGTAATGATTTTTTTTTATGACGTTTCGGAATCCAAGAGATACGACAGTTCAAATTCATTTTGGTTGTTGGGAAAATCTTAAATGATGGTGCTTTTTCAAGATTTAAAGTTAGAGTATCTCTTTTGGTGTTGTACATGATATTTTTTATGATGAAGTTTTATAAAATTGTAAAATGTTCTTTATAATTGATTTTTTTTAATTATACCGCACAACTCAAAAGACCCAGAGATGAATCGTTGAAGGGACATAACAAAATTATAAGTTTACATTTTTTTAATTAAAAGGTAAATATCTGATATCTGCATGTTTTACTGACTCTAGACGATAACTGCATGACGATCGAGATAACCTCAGATTTTCAACTGTCACCTTTTCGAATTTCTTAATTTTTGAAGAATTATTCCCGTTATAATACGATTATGGTCTTTATATCTCGCAAATTCATTCGCTATTCAAGAGCTTGCTATGAATACGGTTAATTTTAAAAGCAAGGTGTGCTACTTAATGAAAAAATGATGTTACAGTGATTACAACAATCTTTTTTAAAGTCAATATTTCGTGCATTCTTTGGCCTTTATAATGACTTTGTCATATATACATGTACATATATAAGCAAATATGACTTATCACTAGGTCATAGTTTGACTACGAAATGTTTTGTCTACCTGATCAATACACAAGGCTCACGGCGGGTGTAACCGGTCAACAGGGGATGTTAACTCCTAACTAGACACCTGATCCCATCCCGGGAATTTCCCAGGGTCAATGTTTTATGCCCTCTTCAAATGTTTGGATTGTTTAAAGATTTTTTTTTTAGATCAATAAGTATTCGTTATCTTAAGCAGTTTCATACATATGTCTCTATGAATAAAAAAGATATACCATTGTATTAAAAATGGTGGAAGTATATTTGTTTGATCATCTCCAGAACTTGGAAAGTTAGGGAAAAAATGGTCACCTACCTTATGAGAAAAAGAGAAGTTTTCATCCTCAGGAACATTTTTAACCTACGATTAAATGAGTCAACAAAGACAATAAATATATTTTGCACATTATTAAATACATTAACTTACTACAGTATTCTTTTACGATGACAGATTTCCATCCGTACCTGCATGGGTAATCCTGGTGCTTTCTCCTCATACTCGTAGAGCTTCCTTTTCTCATCCAACTCAGCACTGCGCTGTTGCGGCCGAGGATCAAACTGTGGCAAAGAGACATCATATCGTCCAACATAGAAATCAACGTCAGGGCGAATCCACCGAAGTATTGGGAAAACACTAGTCTTTCCGCTCCTCTGATTGGTTACTTCAATTTTTTCAACAAACCAATCGCTGAACATGCCCGCTTTGTCCCTTCGCAACTTGATTTCATTTATTTCAGGAATATCTGTCTTATCTTTTATGGTAAAGACATCGGTCTTGCCTCGCTCAAAGTCATTTCTATACCAACAATCAAGATTGGCCGACTTTGTTTTCTTCCCACAGCTCCCCAGTAGAACAATCTCTACGTTGGCATCTGTACCCGCTCCCAGTCTATCCCCTGTCTTCACTTTAATTTCGTAGCTGGTCATTGCAGATATTAGTAAGTAATGAAATATACTAGACAGAGGATGATAAAGGACTTTAATTTGTCTTTATATTTCGAAATTGAACCTTGTACAACCACCGCCTGATCCTTAATGCATCTATCTTTGACCAGGATATTTATCATATCCTTGAATATTACAAATGAGAATCAAGCCAGAGAGGGTTGAATCGTGTATTTACAAGTTTTCATTGCTTATGAATTTTTGGGGGGCATTTTTCAAAAATCTACAATTCATTCGTTACAAAAACTCTAATGGCGCCCTACACTGCCTAAACATATGAAATATTATAAAAAAAAGAACAGCTATGGACTATTCAAATACATGTATATTAATTTTGATTGGAACGCATCATTTGATTGGATAAAAGAAATCACACTACATCGTATTACCTATGTTGCCTAGGACATGTAACTTATTATACAACAACGAATTTAGTTATAATTTTTACAAAATCAGAAAAATTAAAAATTTTCAAATGTGAGTTAAGTAAATAATAAGGGACTAAATTTTAAAATATATCAAATAAATATGATTTTAAAAACAAACTGCAATTTTGTTGGCTTTTGAAAGCTTCCAATCTAAGTAAAGACATGAATCCGTAAAGACAAAAATCCGTAAAAAAGTGTTTTTTTCTTTCTTAGAAAACTGTCAATCTTTCTGTATCATTTTGTATTTCGATCAATTTAACTTCTTTACCATATATATATATATATAATTTCAAAACAAAATGAAGAATCGGTACAGTTTTTGGTATATTTAAAAGTAAAAATCCAAAAATATCACAAAACATTTACTGCAAGCGCTTTCGCCATGTTCGGCTCTTCAGGCAGTTATACAAATGTCAGGTAGGTTACCTGGTAACGTCAAAAGCATAAAGTTCATTGTGACGTCATAATAGATGTAGGTAGCGTTAAGTTGGCGTAATTGTTAATGTACAAATCTTGCACTAACTTTCACACATTATACAAATGAAATTTCAAAATATAAAATATACAGTATCATTTCCGATTAAGTTTGGGTTTAAAGAGGTTGATAAAAAAAGTCTTCTTTTGCCAAACGTAAATTTTCGTTTTCACTTGGAAGTTTATAAAAAGGGAAAATCTTAAATATTCCTTTGCCACATTTTGCGAAATGTTCACAACACGGTGTATTACGCACACTAGGGTCTTTAATTTGTTGCTTGTGCACACGAACCCTGGCATTTAATTTTCCCGTTTGTCCAATATAATATTCTTTACACGTCGGACAGATGGCACAGTAGATGACGTTTTCCGATTTACAGTTCATAGATGAGTTGGTTCGAATTTCCATTCCTGATTTAAGTTGGATTTTATTCCCCTCTTCTAAATATGTACATGTTCCGCATCTCGGATTTCCGCATTTTTTAATGGTTGGAATTTCCTCCTGTGTTGTAAAACGGGCCTTGGTCAACAGTTTTTTAAGACTTGGTGCTTGTCGTCGACTGTTTATGATATCATTTGGCTGAACTAAACTTTTCATGTTTTCCGATTGTTCTAAAATGGGATAAAATCTTTTAGCGTCCATAAGGATGTTTCTGTTCCTTGGGTTATGGGTAACTACAAAGGCTATTTTCCCGTCATCATCGGTGTCGTCTATATGGCGTGGATTTCTTAGGTCCTCTATTGGAATTTCGGATGCCTTTTCTATTCCAATGTTTATTAGATCCAATGGATAATTTTGCCGTCTTAAATATAGTTTTAATTCTTCCAAACGTCTACATCGTAGGGTTTCATCTGTAATAATTGTACAAATTCTCCGTGCTAAATTAAACGGAATATTACGTTTTGTGTGGGATGGGTGGCACGATCTAAAATCCAAATATTGGTGCGTGTCCGTGGGTTTACAGTACAAGTCTGTAGTTATACACGATCCATTCTTTATAATAAGAAGATCTAAAAATGGAAGTTCCGTACTACTTTTTTCTATAGTAAATTGTATGGAATCATGGAGGTTATTTAGAAGTGAATGGAATTTAGTTAAGTCTTCTTCACTCCTGGTCCAAAATATGAAGCAGTCGTCTAGGTAACGTTTCCAATTATTTTTTATGTAGTTAGCAAAGTCGACATCAAACAGTTCAGGTATTTTTCCATATAGTTGATCTTCTAAATATCCCATCACTAAAGTTGCGTATGAGGGAGCAACTTTTGTCCCCATGGCGGAATCCAACGGAATTATAGGGATTTTAGAAGAAATCTCGGAGAAAATTTCTACACTTTGTAGTAAGTATGAGAATCTTACTGTTGCAATCAAGGATATGGAGGAACTGAACCGCATATTTCGAGAGGAAGTCCAGGTCTTATTATCTACCAGGAATGCTGACAACGATGGAAATATTATGTCACATGGAAATAACTATGCGACTAATGCGGAAAATATAATTCAACAATGGAGCGAATTAAATCTTGAAAAGGAAGCTTACAAGAAGAGGAGACAACTGAAAGGAGTATGGTTTAAACTTCTTAACCAGAGGAAACAGGCATACTGGAATGCTATCAAAAATGAAAATCTTGCCAATACCTACGAAAACTGGAAAAATGAAGAAATAATTATTTTTCCCAGGAAATTTAGGATCAAAGCGATCGACTCGGAATCCACCGAGGACCAGAAATTAGAGCTAATTTAGCACTACAAAGATTTGAGACGGAAATTACATTACTTCGACTGAGAGTTCCTAAATTCAAAAGTCAGTTCGAAAATTGTGATAAAGTTATGACCGAAGAAATACAAAAATGCAGTAATGGCAAAATGGAGGAAAAACTACTGGAATTATGGCTTAAGGATGTGTCAAGAGAGGAGGAGAGATCACAAAAATTCTTGGAATCTAAAAAAGTGTGGTTAGATCAATACAAAGAAAACTACGGCAATGAAACAACCAAAACACCAAATAAATCAAAACCGGAAAACAGACCAACCAAGAAAAATTTCAACAGAAAACCGAGAGACAACTTTCCGGAAAGAAAAAACAACAGATTTACCAACTCTAAATCTAGATCAAAGACACCTCAAGAGCGTCACACATCGTATGCAAATGCCGTAAAAAATGGCAATTTACCTAAGCGAATTGCCAATCAGAGAATACCAAATAACCCACGAGGATTCCTCCCAAGAAATCAAAACAATTATGGTCCGACCAAGGGAAGATTCAACAACATGAGAACCGGTCATAATGGCGATAGACGACAAAATGGTGGCCATCAAAATCAACCATTACAGGATCAAGAGATTAGAGAAAAACGGAACTCCAAACAAAATTCGAACAACAGAAAACATTTTTTAGGACCACGCCAACCTCAAAGAACACGGAAAAAACAAGCAACTTTCCGTTTCAAGAGTCATTAAATAATAAATCAACAGGTCCCAAAATTATTAATCTCTCAAGCAGAGATTTAAATAATATCGAAAAAGAAATATTATTCAGGGGATTAAAATTTACGCCAACACCAAAGAGGGACAATGTGGACTTAATTGCAGATACGGATGAATTTTGTCGCAAATTACGTTTAAGAGAATATTTTCAAAATTCTCCATATGATGATGAATCCCTTGTTAGAAACAAAAAAGGATTTAGACCGCCGATAAACAGAGACAAACATTTAGAAGAATTTATAACATGTCTTAAGTCTTCTGCTCACTCTAACAAAGAAGAAACGAGGACAAAAAGTAATATATCTAAATCCCAACAAAATGCAATACAGGATCTACGGAATGATTCATCCATAATCATAAAAGAAGCTGATAAAGGAGGCGCTGTTATTATTATGGACAAACCCCATTATAAGGAAATGGTACTGAACGAACTTGAGAACTGTCGGTTTTATAGAAAATTAACAGCCAACGAAGATCGTCACACAATGCTCAAGGTTGAGAAATTAACTAAAAAATATGCCGACAATTTAACAAAAAATGAAATTGATTTCTTAACTAACTTTGAATTGAAATCCAGTAATTTCTACGGATTACCAAAAGTCCACAAATCTAAGGAGATCCAGGAAGCTGTGAAAAATTGTGATGACGCATATATAAAAATATCCCAACCTGCTGACCTTAAAATACGTCCGATCATCGCTGGACCTGCATCAAGCACCCAACGACTGAGTAATTTATTGGACATTTTATTGAAACCACTATGCAAATTATTACCCAGCTTCGTAAGAGATGATATGGATTTTCTGAATTATATTCCCCAAAATGTAGACCCAAACACTATTCTCGTCAGTTTTGATGTTACAAGTTTGTACACAAATATCCCACATACTTTGGGACTGGAAGCAGTTAGTTACTGGATAGACAAACATCCGGATATTATAAATGAACGATTCCCAAAAGAATTCATTTTAGAAGGACTGAAGATAGTGTTGGAAAATAACCATTTCCATTTTAACAATGAGTTCTACCTACAAATAAAAGGAACCGCCATGGGGACAAAAGTTGCTCCCTCATACGCAACTTTAGTGATGGGATATTTAGAAGATCAACTATATGGAAAAATACCTGAACTGTTTGATGTCGACTTTGCTAACTACATAAAAAATAATTGGAAACGTTACCTAGACGACTGCTTCATATTTTGGACCAGGAGTGAAGAAGACTTAACTAAATTCCATTCACTTCTAAATAACCTCCATGATTCCATACAATTTACTATAGAAAAAAGTAGTACGGAACTTCCATTTTTAGATCTTCTTATTATAAAGAATGGATCGTGTATAACTACAGACTTGTACTGTAAACCCACGGACACGCACCAATATTTGGATTTTAGATCGTGCCACCCATCCCACACAAAACGTAATATTCCGTTTAATTTAGCACGGAGAATTTGTACAATTATTACAGATGAAACCCTACGATGTAGACGTTTGGAAGAATTAAAACTATATTTAAGACGGCAAAATTATCCATTGGATCTAATAAACATTGGAATAGAAAAGGCATCCGAAATTCCAATACCTAAGAAATCCACGCCATATAGACGACACCGATGATGACGGGAAAATAGCCTTTGTAGTTACCCATAACCCAAGGAACAGAAACATCCTTATGGACGCTAAAAGATTTTATCCCATTTTAGAACAATCGGAAAACATGAAAAGTTTAGTTCAGCCAAATGATATCATAAACAGTCGACGACAAGCACCAAGTCTTAAAAAACTGTTGACCAAGGCCCGTTTTACAACACAGGAGGAAATTCCAACCATTAAAAAATGCGGAAATCCGAGATGCGGAACATGTACATATTTAGAAGAGGGGAATAAAATCCAACTTAAATCAGGAATGGAAATTCGAACCAACTCATCTATGAACTGTAAATCGGAAAACGTCATCTACTGTGCCATCTGTCCGACGTGTAAAGAATATTATATTGGACAAACGGGAAAATTAAATGCCAGGGTTCGTGTGCACAAGCAACAAATTAAAGACCCTAGTGTGCGTAATACACCGTGTTGTGAACATTTCGCAAAATGTGGCAAAGGAATATTTAAGATTTTCCCTTTTTATAAACTTCCAAGTGAAAACGAAAATTTACGTTTGGCAAAAGAAGACTTTTTTATCAACCTCTTTAAACCCAAACTTAATCGGAAATGATACTGTATATTTTATATTTTGAAATTTCATTTGTATAATGTGTGAAAGTTAGTGCAAGATTTGTACATTAACAATTACGCCAACTTAACGCTACCTACATCTATTATGACGTCACAATGAACTTTATGCTTTTGACGTTACCAGGTAACCTACCTGACATTTGTATAACTGCCTGAAGAGCCGAACATGGCGAAAGCGCTTGCAGTAAATGTTTTGTGATATTTTTGGATTTTTACTTTTAAATATATATATATATATATATATATATATATATATATATATATATATATATATATATATATATATATATATATATATATATATATATATACACACCGTGTCAAACCGTTACCTTGACGGGGTCGCGAAAAAAGCATTTTAGCCAACAGGTCTCTTGATAAGTTATTTTTATTTTGCTCCCTAAAATTTTCAACTCTTATCCTCCATAAATCCACAAGCTAGGGGCCATTATTCTACGGGTATGATTTTTCTTTAACTATGATATGCAGATTTTAGGGTGAAGACACTTTTACTAAGGGCAAATGGGTCATTTTGCCGTTGAATGAGTGGGGTTAATGTCAACTGTTAAAAACGGAAGTCCAGTCATTATTCTGTGGGGATCAGTGTTCGTCTTTTTGAAGTAGTGTAAGTATGAATGTATAAATATTTTATGCCAATTGAAAACTGAAGAACATGCAGCCGAAGTAAACTATGGCTCATTGTTCTTCATTGCACTTTCCACATCTTCCTTAATCGTATTATTTCATGAATAAAGATTAAATACTGCTTTCCATTTGTCAATAAAAATGAAATAGATTTCTAAAACAGCTCTTTTTATGAAGGTGTACAGAATCCAACACGATAAATTTATTCTGAAATGTAAGCAGGTTATGTCATTTTATCTAAGGAATGATGTTGTATTCTGGTCACAAAATTATTTTGAGTGACATACATATCTTTTGACTTACATATCTTCCAAAGGAATTTATCAAACAACAGTGAATAAATTTTAAAAAATTGATAAACTTCTAAGTATTAGGATCGTTGTTCTTTCGTCATTTGTACCATCATGGATTTAGTCATGATGTGCAGGAACTCAGCGAAAAGGTAATGACTGATATTTGTCGGTTTTGCCCCTTTGTAAAAACATAGGTGGGGCCACGACCATTTAAATTCAACAACACTTCCGGTAGCTAGCATGTAAACACGTCAAATCTGTGCAACTGTCAATGGTATATCGATGTTTTCCAGGATTCCCTAAGTGTTTAAGCTGTTGTAAATTAAGCTTTCCTGTAGATAAAAAGCCGGAGAAACGTTAGGTATCAGCCATACATAGATTCGATTATGAATTTCACTACAAAAACCTCAATGTCCTCAGTCACACTGGGTAGTGTGCCACATACCTATACTGTGATAGTATTTCTGAGACCAAAAACACATCAAGTCAAAATTTCAAATTCACGTAACATGTTTTTATATCAATAAATTTATAATTTTCTTGACCATTTTTAGGACCAGTATAATTAAATATGTTGTGAATTTGAATTGCTGTAAACAATCATGACAGTTAAAAAAAACCATGGATCTAAATGTTGAACATATGGGACTTGAAAGACTATATAATATGGCTTTGAAAATTTGTTACAATATTTTAAGTGTATGATTTGTAGTTCAGCACATTGCAAATTTTAGTTGTTTTTACACAGATCATATTATAATAAAACAATAATATACAATATAACTGTTATCAATAATTATTTGAAAAGTTTTTATTGGGTCCTGAATGGGTAATTTAACTTTGCAGGATGAAAATCTAGGTCATATAAAGTAAAGGTTTTGAAAATTACTTTTATGTTTGGCTACTAATGTAATATACAGCATGATCATATACATAAATGCATCTTCATGGGAACATCAATCTGATTAAAATCAGATTTTTGTTAGGCTCTGAATTTCTGATGGTCACTGTACAATCTTCTATTTATACAGCGACCATTATAATTAGCATTTTGGAGTGTAACAAAGATCTGATTTTAATCAGATTGGGGCACATAATACACACTCTGATTTAGAATTTCTGCGGTAATAATTTTTGTTATATTTGTATAAATATAAAGTAGGAATTACTTCGCTGTTGTTTGTTTTCCAAACACCAACAAAATTTTAAATACTTTCAAGAGTGACACTGAGTAACAATTGGGTAAGAATGTTTCAATTAAGGAATATAAATAATTATTTCCTTATGTTAACAATTCTAAGTGATAAAGGGTAATCTTTATAAAGTTGGTTGTAAGAATCAGAGGAATATTGCAATAGATAAAGGGACTTTTAAAGATGTCCTTGTCAATATCTTCATAAGTAACACTAGGTCTGAAAAATCTTGGCACCTTCACTTCTCTCTTTCTCTCTCAACATGATTATTACCAAAGTTTTTTTTGTTTCTATTATATGCTTTAGCTCAGAAAATGTAAACCAATTTTCTTTTCGTTCTTCTTCTTATTTTTTTTTTACTTTAAACTAGGCGGGCAAAATATTATGCAACAACGGACGGACATCCCGATTACTATATACCCTCCCACTTTTCAAGCAGGGGGTAAAACAAGATACAATGACAATGCAACTAAATATTACCTACAGTGTCTAGGAATGTTTTGTATAACGATATAAATATTAATTCTTTAGTTCATCAAATATAAACATTTTTATAATTCAGTGGAAAGAATGTGGTACCTTTGAAATTCTTATTAAAGTTATAAAACGTTGAATTGCCCTTTAGAAAATCTCATTACAATAAAAAGTGACTAGTATATGTACGAAATACATTTTAGATATATTAACATGACCTTAAAGAAATTTCGTTACTAATGAAAACAAAATACGAATACTTACAAAAGATCTGTTTCATTTTCTAATACAACAGAGCATTTCTTGGCCCAACTCTTGGCGGCATTCTCGTTTACAAAATTGGATTTGATTGGGCTGCTACATGCATTGCAGGGCTGAATGCGTGTACAGTAAGTATATTGTTTGATGAGTGATAATTAAAATAAGTTAATTCGTATTCGGGAATGAGGCAAATGAAGTTCGTATTCGAATGTTTAAGTGCTGAAATGAATAAATTTTCTTTATAATTATATCCCATTGCTTGAAAGGAATGCAAGAAAGTTAGTGAGTCGGTTACTGAGTATTGTACATGTACATGTACTAGTTTTGCTCAAACGTATGAAGTAAAAGTGTTCTCATGAAAGATGCAAAATATATATACAAAATTGCAGATTTGCATAATGTATTTTCATTCACCTTATTTGTCAAACTTGGATAATTTTCTCGGCTGTCAAACTCACCCGTCATTACACTGGAGATACTGGTACAAATGAACTGAGCTTAAAAAAAATACATGAATGCTGCGGTTTGATTTCAAGGCCACCATTGTGATCTTGTTAGGAATATATCGGAACAACAGGGACTGTGGAAAACGACAGGGATATCAGTCACTACAAGACCCATCTCCACCTATCACGTTATGGCATTAACGGATAAAAAATGTTCAAATATTTTAACAAGAAATTCATAAACAATACAAGAAAAAATGTTTGTTATGTTTTTTTTCATGTTCATGGCATTAAAGAATTTCTTTTGAATTTCACTACATACTTTCGGAAGAGACTGAAACCCGTAGATAAGTGTTTGCCTGAAAAGGTACAGGTAATTCTTTTGTGCCTCTTTAACTAGAATGACAATAGTTATTTTATAAAATACATACACTTGATAGAAAAAAATTACGATTTCTTTTGTTGCCTAGATAAAAATTAAGAATTCTAAACTTTAAAACTATAGAACAACACCAATCACAATGAAAAAAGGATGATTTGTCTAAAACATAAAATGTATGAGGAGTTATGTGTACTGGATTTTTGTAGGAAAAAACTTTGTTTTTTTAACCCAATATGAAAAAGAATTTAGTAACATAAAAGCACATCTAAAGGAACTTCCAATCATATGCCCAAGAAACTATCTTGGTATTATATAAATTTTAAGAGAAGTTCTGTTATCCAGGTTTTTGTAGAAAAGAGTTAACTGGCCATAATCGGCCTTAAGGATAAGAAAGGAAAGTCCAAATCCTTATTGAACGTCTTATAGAAATCTCTCATCATACTTTATATAGAAAAAAATAATTGGCTACCTCTTAAAATGAAAGAGAAGTTTGAGGAAGAAGTTCGTATTACAGAAGAAAATGTGGGTATAACAAACAAAACAGACACATTGTATGTTTGTCTTAAACACCCAACAATTTAACTAAAATAATTTAGAGTTTTAGAATTTTGATACATTAGTTCCAATTTCTAAATTTCCAAACTCGCGGACCATTGTACCATTCTCCAATCTCGTATCTATTCCACTATTTTCTCTAATGCTATTTGCAAAGATTAATTACAGTGTGTATCTTATTTTTTCAAAC
This sequence comes from Saccostrea cuccullata, assembly GCF_032062105.1. Taxonomy (NCBI): domain Eukaryota; kingdom Metazoa; phylum Mollusca; class Bivalvia; order Ostreida; family Ostreidae; genus Saccostrea; species Saccostrea cuccullata. Next base: position 57,776 of record NW_026938585.1, on the reverse strand, counting down.
ATACAAGTTATTATTTTTTTTTGGTAAATACATAAGATTACTGAGTACTTAGATTTTTAGATAAATTTATTAATTTCCTTGACTAAGTTTCATATCATATATAATATGAAATTAATTGTTAATATAACTTAGTTAGTTTAAATACGGTATTAGCAGAAAAATAAGAAGAAATGCATCAAGAATAACTTTTGTTGCCCATCGTGGCTCCCGCTATCTTCATTTTGAATCTATTAATTTCTTATTTTGCAGCAAACTAGGCAATATACTTTACATATGCTTAAAAAAAATATTGCTCTCCACTTCATTCTGCATAAAAATGAAAACAAAGGTAAAGAAACATACATAATTAACTGCTAAGTAACAAACTAAATTAAAAAAAATTCAGCTACTTAAACTGTTTAACAATTCATTCTCTGTTATAAATATAGAAAGGGGAAAAAGTAAATAAAAATCTAATCGAAATCAGACAAATTCAAATTAACCATAGAACTATCATAAAAATAAAATATTTTTGGTTTACCTGCAGTTTCTTAATATGCTTAGTACAAAATGGAAGAAACAGAATAAACACACTGTTTGGATGGCGTTTTTCATGCAATGAAATGCATATTTCATGAGATTTTCAAGCGTTTTTCATTTCATTTATGTGTAATTATTTTTACACAAATTTAATCCTTCCTTTTACATAATATAAATGCCAAGAAAAAAACTTTGAATGTAGATGGCAGTGGTTATAAATTATTTTTCTTTGTGTTATTGACTATTGTTTCGTATCCTTTGTTGGAACCTCTGTATTTTTTTTTCATTCCATGTCTTCAAAATTTCGAATGTTGCAATTAATATTACCTGCAAAAAGCAAATTTTTATCTTAATTTTATATTTTATAATGAATTTGAATCAAGACCTGCTCCAATATGCACACACGAAAAAATGTTTAGATTTTCAGTGTTGTTCTTTATTTTGATGTAAGGATTTCATAACTCTACCTCATTGCGCTATAGAGTTACTGTTTCATGTGATTTATGGCATGCATTGAAAACTTAAAAGATTGTAATTTAGCAACTTCCAGACTTACCGAGAGAGTTATTAATCCGGCACAAACTGTTGCTGACCAGTCAAAACCCAGTTTATCTGCCAAAGCCCCTCCTACCGTTGGCCCTATGAATGCTCTGAAAAAATTCAGTAAAAAACGGTAGTGATCTAACATGCATCTGAATTGATGTCAAATGCTGCTTTGATTTATATATATGCTTTTTGCGATGTTTTGCATACCTATGTTGTGCCCTTGTTCAAATAAGTTCAAATAACAGCCATTTACTCAAAACAAATAAGCATATGATTATGTCATTATAGGGTTTAAGAATTGTGTGTCAACCAAAATCAATTATGGTTTTTTGTGAAACTTACTTTTCATATTCTTTTCTTTCGAAGGAAGCTGGTATTAGTGCTATCAATTTGATTGTTTTTATTCTGCTTAAGTAAAAGAAGCTGGATAACCAAAATATTTTGATTCACAGTTTGTTGACAAATTAAATGAGTACAAATGCATAAGGGTATGCACAAGATCCTAGGCAAAATGTCATTTTGCATTATATATAAGGAATTTTCTTTGCTAATTGCCGTAAAAATACTTTCAATTACCCAAGTGAGAAGCAGGAATTAAAGAGTCCAGAGACCATACCATGAGTGTCCATATTTTCTTCCATTCCAAGCGCCCTTTCAAAAGTATGAAAACGAAATATATATTATATACTTTGAATTGATGCCAGCTATCTAGGACATTTATTTTTCAGTCTTAACATAATGAAAAAACAATATGTCTGCATATGAATAAAGATATTAGTAACAGTAGCACATGGTGTATTATTTCAAGAACTACATGGACACAAACTGTATACTGTACATAAGGAAACACAAAGAAAACATTTCAAGTATTGAATTATAATTCTGATCAAATTTATCTTTATGAAATTGGGACTTTTTATATAAAGACTTTTTCATTACACGATATCGTGAAGGTACCATGTTTCACATACTTGGCTGACTCTATTAATCCCCTAAATGTAGGAATAATGGCACATCCTAAACCAAGTCCCATAAGCATCAGTGATAAAATTATAGACCACAGTTTACTAGTAAGAAAAATCAAAGAATTAACATTGAAACATATTCATTCACAATGTATGGATTTAAGCAATATGAGTTGCATTTTTAAAAAAAAAATTTGCTGTTAAAATGTGTATTTATGATAAACTGTGTATGTAACTTAAACCTTTATAATCAATTAGACTAAAATAAAGCAGAAGAGAGACTTCTATATAAAATCCAATATACAGTTTTTCATAAAAAGAATCATTAATGTACAGGACGACAATAATATTTTGATTCAGCTTATAAATAGTTTTTCTATTCTATCGCAAATATGAACAACAGATGTTTATTAACGTTATGTTTGCTGTCATTGAATTTTTTAAAATACATTTTTGCAACAAAAAATTCAAAGTTGCAGCTCATATTTCTTTACAAAATATTTTACATTTGATCAAAGTGTTTTAGTGCTCGAAAATGACACTTTAAAGATTTCTTTCTTATTCTCAGAGAAATAATAAATCCATCCACTTGTACTTACAACGGTAAGTGATCTATTAATGGTGTTGGTCCCATTAGTAAATAACCAGCTGCACCAACTAAATTTCCAACTGCCATCATGCTCTTTACGTAGCCCTTGGTGAAACAAATATATATATATATCTGATAAACAGTTGGCTATCTTTTCAATTTTTTAAAGCACTAATATTCAAAATTTGTATGTCTGATCCAAATGGAAGTAACTCCCTCTAATGACATTCTATACTTAAGAAAACCTCTCTTTAACTGAAAACTTACGACTGAATGAAAAAAAAAATCAGGTAGCAATAATAGCTAGAAAGTGAAAAAAAGCAAGTGCAATTTAGCTTCTTTGAAATATCCAACTTCTCATACATACATGTATACACTGTATAAACAAATAAAAAATGTAAACATTTCCAAAAAGTAACTTGATTGTATAATTACTATACATAAAAAAGATATGAATTATTGTCAATAATCTATTATTATTGTTGCATTTTTAATCCTTTGACTTGAACGAAAATACAAACATAAGAAAACATTTAACTGAGTCAGTTTACTTAAAAAGGAAATTTTGAAAAGTTGGGATAAGTTGTTGTTACATTTGTCCCGACGTCTGAAAGTTTGTGATTTATGTCAATGAAACTCATTGAATATTGGAATTTAAAATTTTCATTTTTTATTTTTCGATATAATGCAATGTAAACAATATCTTTTATTTTCTAGGTGAGAGATCAGACAAGTTTAGCTTCTTTGAAATGTCCATTAGAATGTAACTTTTATTCCTTTGTTGATGGAACACACGGTGGGTGTGATCAGTCGGCAGAGGATGCTCACTCCTTCATGGCACCTGATACCACCTCTGATTTTTAGGAGGTCCCTGTTTGCTCTGCTCCTAGTTTGTACTGTTTTATGGGCGGGACTTTTGAGCTTGAATTCTCTTCTTTATCTCTTTATTTATTAAATGTATGGGTAGTCATAAAAATATATTCTATCAACTAATAATGATTCGAATTCCATGTAAGTTAGACATCATTTAATCGATTACTTACGAATTTATGGATCATTTTTATTTCATTAAGTTACCTATTTTCACGAATGTTGTTGCCTGTAGACTTTTGTATAATTTATAATAATTCACTGTTACCTGAGTTTTCGGTTGGCTTGTAAAATTGTGCTAATATGTAGTACGATGACTGAGATATTTTACCTTTTTGTCAATGATAAACCCCCATAGAGGGGCTGTGAAAGTGTAAATGCCACCACCTATCAAAAATACCAGTCCTATTAATGCTGTGTTATCCTTTAACTGAAATGAAAACAAATATTTAAAATTAAACCTATTTCAGAGACACTGAAAGAAACAAACTACAAAGAAAAAAATTAGTAGGACAATACCTCAGGTAATTTTTCCACATGCAACGCTAAAGTGGGATCAAGAAATGCTAAAGAAAAACTCCCAGCTGATAAACTTAGAGCAATGACCCAGGTAAATGGATTCCTTAGTAAAAATAGTATTGATTTTGACCTGGGTCTTGGGGAATCTGAAATATACCACAGATGTTTCTATTTGATATACCGATGTAATTATAATAATGTTTTCCAATATCAACATTAATGACTCATTTTAATTTAATTCAATTTAAACAAGAGGCCCATGGGCCACATCGCTCACCTGAGAAACTTTTGCCATGCTGTTTTTTATCAGATTTCCCCCATTTGTAATAGCAATTGTGACCAAGCCCTATCCCCAGGGGTAAAGATTTGGACAATTCATAATCTACACTACCCCAAGATTCACATAAGTTTCAGCTTTTCTAGCCCAATGATTCTTGAGAAGAAGATTTTCAAAGATTTTTCCATATATATTTCAATGTAAAACTTGGATTCCCTATTATGGCCCGCCCTACCCCCGGGGGCCATGAATTGGACAAGTTAGAATCTACATTATTCCTGGATGCTTCCACATAAGTTTCAGCTTTTCTGGCCCACTAGTTCTTGAGAGGAAGATTTTTAAAGTTATTTCCTATATATTTTTATGTAAAACTTGGATTCCCTAGTATGGCCCTGCCCTACCCCCTGGAGTCATGAAAAACAATTAGAATTTACACTATCCCAGGATGCTTCCACACAAGTTTCAGCTTTTCTGGCCCAGTGGTTCTTGAGAAGAAGATTTTTAAAGTTTTCTCCTATATATTTCTATGTAAAACTTGGATTCCCTATTGTGGCCCCTCCCTACCCCTGGGGGTCATGATTTGAACAATTTAGAATCTACACTACCCCAGAATGCTTCCTTATAAGTTTCAGCTTTTCTGGCCCAGTGGTTCTTGAGAAGAAGATTTTTTAATGACCCCACCCTATTTTTGTATTTTCTTGATTATCTCCCCTTGGAAAGGGATTTGGCCCTTGATTTTAACAATTTAAATTTCCCTTTACCCAAGGATGCTTTGTACCAAGTTTGGTTAAAATTGGCCGAACGGTTCTTGAGAAGAAGTTGAAAATGTAAAAAGTTTACAGACGGACGGACGGACAGCTAGACAGACAGACGGACGGACAACGGGTGATCAGAAAAGCTCACTTGAGCTTTCAGCTCAGGTGAGCTAAAAAAAAATAGGAAGATATGGTATAGCGTGCAAAATTAATAGAATTAACAGACATGCAGTTAAGGAACATTAATAAATGTTTTTTTCCTCATCAATTTTTCATCAACTAAATTTAAATAACGAATCGAATAACTAAATTAAGGCCCAAAAAATCTGTGGCAATGAAAATCAGACAAATAGAATGGTAGTGCAACAAAATCAAGTTATTCTGCACGTTACATTAAAGAATACAATAACGAACTTACCATCAATATGTCCTATAAGAAAGTACCCCAGCACTCCATTTATTACCGTTATAGATCCAACTATGAAAAATGGCAACCCAAATCCTCCCAACTGCAAAACAATTTATGATAAGTAATTAATATTTGCTAAATTCTTTTTAAAAACAGAAAACTGCAACCAAAAGAAAATCAACAGTGTGGGACTGGGCCCCCCGGGGGGGGGGGGGCAGGGACCATGAAATTCCCGATTTTTCTTTCCCTCATCCTATCCATACATTAATTGCTTTATGCTAAATTGATTGAAATTGGTTGAGCGGTTGCAGAGAAGAAGCTGAAAATGTTCAAATGTTAACGCACGGCGCACGATGCACGACGACGGACGAATGCAGATAGTTTAGTCAGATAACCAAACAAAGAGGTATAAGCAGCTAAAGACATTTATCTTACGTTAAACATATACAGTGGACCTTCAGATACCCGGACCCCAGATATCCGGATGCTTCAGTATCCGGACGCTTTCATCGGGACGGAATTTTTAAATGTTATATTGTTTTGTTTAACTGGTGATTCAGGTATTCGGACGTTTTACATATCCGAACAAATTGACTAGGAATCAAAGCGTCCGGATAAATGAAGCTCCACTGTATCTACATGTATTTCATGATTTGTTACTTTGACGTATCTGGATTCTTAAATGGAAAATGACATTTATTTTATTTTTGGTAATACATGTAGTTGTTAATACGTGTAATAAATGGTTAGACTCTCAAATGACCTTGAACACAGTAAATTATTACCTGGTAGAGAGCGCCACCTACAGCTGGTCCGGCAATCATCCCAAGTCCAGAGAACGTTTCTAAGACACCCTATATTGTACACATTTCTGATACATTATACAAAGAAACTAGAACATCATTATCTCCAATAATAAATAAACTGAAAATTTCTAGACTCTATGAAATTTCTGCTGGTAATGAAACCCAAGATAACAGGAAATGGCAAGTTAAATATCACAGGAATGTTATCACAAATTCAAAATATGTTCTACATCATAACATTATGTTCAGTTAATATACAGCAAAGGTTATTTCAAAAAAGTTTATATATTTTTTTTTCAATGACTGACTCACATTCAAAAAAAAAAAAAAAGGATGTTAAGATCGAATATATATACAAAATGCTTGTTTCCCTACCTTCAATGTATTTCTTTTTAATCAACTCAATAAAGTACACGTAATACTTACAAAAACTGTAGTAACATTGTCAGGAAACACACTTGCAATAATGGCAAAACTGGCCGTCACAAACATCGAACATCCTAAAGCCTCAACTGTTCGACAGAGAAAACACATAACAATATAGACAGTTCCATCTGGGCTTTTATCTAACACTCTGAAATAAAAAAAAGAAGATTTTTTTATCATTGTCTTCTTCCACTTTCCCAAACAAGATTTTATCTTTATTTAATCAGATAATTTGGCAAAAATTTTTACGGAATACTTTATTTAGAGTATACTAACCCAAATAATATACCGCAAATACCCCCAACCATTGTTCCTGAGAGATACATGAACTTTGATCCAACTTTTGTAATCTGTCAAATATTGAAAAACAAAGATTGCCAGAGGAATATTGATCATAGTCATTTACTATGTCGGTCTTAACGGATCCAAAGCCTTTATTTTTTAAAACAACAAGATACATGTACATTTTGATGTGGTCTTAATTTCATTGAAAAAAAAAGAAATAGTTTGAATGAAGAGGACATATTAAGTGTCACTATTATCTTCACAGCATATCATACAACATCTATTCTTTAAGTATATGTACTAGTAATTCATTTATAAGTTTAAATGAGAAATGATATCTTTCATGATAGATAATAAGATATTTAATTAAAAAATTTAAACTTGCGTAATTTCCTAGAACTGGAGACGATAAGAAGACAACAAATTCAAAAACTCCAAATATCATTCCAACCACAGTTTGTGAAGCTCCCTTCTTTTTAGCCTGAAATTAACTCTCTCTCAATTCAGTTTATTTCGAGTTAAAAATACTCTTGTAAAGAAATGTCATACACATGTACAGACCCATCAACTGTATTATTTCTTTTTTTACAATGTTTTAGCATTTGAATTATATCTAAAGGTTGTTAGTTACCTCTGCTGGAAAGAAGGGCGCCAGAAGAGCGAACCCCGTGACACTTAAGAAGTTCACCAATGCCATGGATGCCAAGAGAACTTTTCTTTGTTTTGGTATTTTTGAAAATGAAAACTCTTCATCTTTCTTTGTATCGATGCCGTTGTTAAGGCTTTCTTTTGTATACTGTATGGCGCCTAGAGAGTGACTTTTGAGGGGCTCTGCCTCGTTGTTTTCCATTGCCTGGGAAAAGCCGTAGAAGCTTAGAAGACTTTTCACGTTGTCCAAGGCGGTAAGCAATTTAGATATTTGTAAAAACTTAATGAACAAGTAATCAAGCCTTATGAATTCGATATCTTGAAAATCAATACCGGTATATAGCTAGAAGAGACCTTTTTGCTACATATTCTAATGAAATGCAAATAATGCTTACCATGTATTTTTTCAGAGATCAAAATAGCATGATCAGAGAGAGGTATATCTCCTCTCTGGGCATATCTGGTTCCCCCCTTGTATAGCAATAAGAACACTGGAAAGTTCAATCGAAAAAAACGCACCAAAAGGGAAAAGAATGATCCCCCTGAAATTAGCTTTTCGGGTGAAGGCACTTAATTGTCAGTTTGATTGTGCTTATATTTTTTTTCAATGTAGCCTCTCCCAAAACGTTGTTTTACGAACAATGGCCGAAGAGGAGCTGTATGACATACAATATGTCTTTAGTTTATCAATCCTCAACTTTCTTGACATATGAAGTAATATTCCATCATCAGCTTGTTATGGTGTTCATGTTTCTCAACGTTTTAGTTACTTAAGAGTATGCCCTCAGTTTGAACAATTTTAAAAGCGAGGATTGCTACTCACTAATAAGTTAATGTTACAAGGATTTCAACAACCTCTTTTAAAGGCATCATTTCGTAAATTCTTTGGCCGTTATAATAACCTTGTTAGCAAATATAACCTATCATAGGATCTTCTTTTTGGCAGACCTGTTTCATACCCATTGTTAGGCCTTTGTTCTTATACTGAATTTCACTACGGAAAAGTTCGTCTACCTGATCAAAACATAGGGTTCATGGCGAATGAGACTGGTCAACAGGGGATGCCCTCTACATGGCATCCGACCCCAAACTCTGCATTTTCAGAGGGTCTGTCTGTTACATGTATGTATGCCCTCTTCACGTATTGTTTAAAGATTTTCGGAGGCCAATCACCGTCCGTTATCTTCACCTTTCATATAAATATAAAATCACACAACATAGATGTCATCTAGTTATCACGTAAATAAAATGTATAATGGTTATATTGCTAGAGAAAACGCACCCACAAATCAAAACAATGCTCTGATCATGATTTACTTTTAACAAACAGTGTGCTGAAAACATTAATTATAAAATTTCTCGTAAGCGTTCAGTTCCTTCAGTAACTATTTAGATGACTAATTTGTTAAATGGAGATGAATAATATAGACTGTAAATTGATAAATTTTAATCTTTACTGATAAATAGCTGTTCAGCTAATGATGTTGTGAAATCATTATTTTACAAACACATTCACAAAGTGAGGTAGATAAAAAAAAGTCATGTTTGTTTAAGCAAGAGCATATTCGTACACACGTATCTGAACAAATCTCGTTTGATATAGAAGTTATCACATATATGAAAATATGCACATAAAAGAAATGCCTGTCTACGGATTTTTCAGCGATTGTAATGAAATTTATTAGGATTTACCTTGTTTTATTGAGTTCTCCTCCCAGCAGAGGTAAACATCGATGTGCTAATCTTGAGATATCCATATCACTGCATTTAATGTCTACCTGACCCAAATTCAATTGTTTTATTGACTTAAAAATGTAAGGATAATCAGCTCTCTATGAGGTAAGTAAAAAGCGGAAGGATATGTGTAAACCGCAATATCGCATCCATGTAAGTTTTCTCCCCAACTGTCATTAATTCTTTTAATAAAATCTAAAACGGTCAATTATAACACTTGATAAATACATGTATAACCCCTGGAATGCGTCAATGATCGCGATTGGTTAACATCGATTATCTTTCTTTTTCAGTGATATACAAAAATCCAAATTATTTCGTAGATATGTTTTAATGAACTAAACCTTTAAATGACCCCTAAATGCGATTTAATTTTCAAGTCATAGGACATGCTTTTTTGAAATAAAAAAAATCCTTACCTATCGACGTATGCACCTAGTGATTGGTTGTAGCTAAATCACGAATAGATATTTTCACCTGATCAGCTGTTTCATTAAGAAGTACTTAAGAGTATTCTACAAGTTAAATGTAGGAAAACGATCGTTAGATATTCTTTTTTAGTTATTCAGGGAAAGAGAATTTAAATTTGATATACCGTCAGCTTGTGGTATATTTACCTTCAGAATATCATACAGTTAGATACATTATTTATAAAAAATTTGGGGTGAAATTTCCTTAAATTCTATCTCTATTTTTGCTTCTGTATTTTATTTCTTTTAAGGGAGTTGGTCGATCTTTAGTTTTGATCTTATTGAATTTAAAGGAAGATAATCATCTTATACCGTCTCTGTATGATTAAAGTTTTTGATCCCTCACTGACCTGGAAAAATACACTTCAGTTACTCAAAATATTATCACATTAAAAAATGTAAAGAAGAAGTAAATTTAGGTCTTTCAATAAAAAGGTAAAATATATAGAAAAACAAACCTTACTAAAGATTTAGAGTCAATTCAAACGTGGGCCTCTAAAACTAAAATTAAGTGCCTTTGGGAGTGAGCATCCTCCTCCTCTCTCCAGTTTTCTCTGTCACGATCAGGAAAAACGGGAAAAATATAAACATTAGACAATTCACTGTGTAATTGTATAATTAACGGACAAACAATTAGTATGACAAAAAGTCAGTCAGCATTTTACTAAATCATGTAAATGATAGGTTGTACCTGCATGCTGACATAGCCAAAATGTTGCGGAGTAATGACTTCAAACGATACAGTTGATCCTTTTTTTCACCTCCTTGTCTGTCAAAAGTTTTGTTTTGTTTTAAGAAGTGTTCATAAATAGAGCAAACTGTGTATATGTATAGAATCGACTGAGAGAAATTAACCTATTAAGAAGGTAATAAGGCTATATTACTTCATAAGTAAGGAAAGTCGACGATTGAAAAGTTATACTTTTCGGTGTTTTTGGTAAAATTTTGAGATTTTAAATATGCTTTAAGTTTCGTAGAGATTTTAAATATCCACATCTGATTTATACCAGTATTCGAATTTACTATGGTACAGTACTCCTGAAGTTTCTAATTAACTGCTATAAGCATATACATGTAAGTAAGAAGCAAAGAAAGAGACTTGGTAGAACACTTACTGGATGTGTCTTTATTTCTTTGATTTTGATGGAGTTTTAGAATCTAGTATAGGTGTGGGGATTCAAAATTCATTCTGATAGTTTGGAGCATTAAAAATATTTTTAGTTAAATAAAGTTTATAAATGTAAATCTGGAATATTTTGAAGCAACTTATCTCAAGAATTGTGTAATTAATTTTTATTTGAAACAAATGCATCGGAACAAAATATCTTAGTTATACGATTAAATATTTAGTAGTTTTTATGAGCTTCAACTTTTATGTAAGTCTAAACCAAAAGGAGACTCGTTGAAATGTTCCACAGACTATGAATCTTGACTTTAAACCATAAATATAAATTTATCTTGCTCCAAATCAGGCTTATTGGGCTAGGTCATTCATGTTTTACATTTTACATGTATACAAAGCTTAAACCAAATAATACTATTATTACTATAACACAATTTCATGATATATAAATTGCATCAAATAAAAAAAATAAAAATTAAGAATTCCAAGTATGATCAAATTGCCTGCAATGGTATTATTGCATTCAATAAACGTCCCACGATATCCAAGTATAATATAGTTCCTGAAGAGTTAATAAACGTATGTTAGAAATCATTCGTTTGAGTAAGTTTTGAGGAAAATAAGCCTAAAATACAATGCGAATAAATCAAAATTCCTCCCGGTGGTCAGTTTGTGGTATGGATTTAATTTTTATTATTGTTTACATTTAAACCAGGTAAAAGAAAAAAAGCCTGAGGAATAATAATACTTGTAAAAAACTATTTGAATAAAATAAGAATAGAAGAAAAAACGCTACTTCAAACACAATATGAAATAAATGGATAACAAAAATTGAAAAAAAAAGAAAATCAACAGGAATAAACATATTTTCTGTGCATAGCATCTACATAGAGGTTTGTGTCCCATGAACTTCAATCTGATCAGAATATGAAAATGTTGGCATTTTGACATACTATAAATCCATTCTTAGTATATAAGAACATGAGATCCTTGAGTTATCAGACATTTTGGTAGAGTTGGTACTCTCAGCTATTGTTTTCAAAACGTCATACAGATATCACTACAGCAAATATAAGACTGAAACTGAAACATACTAATCTATAAAAATACAATACACACTCTCGTGAAAAGAGCATTTTTTTTTCAATTTGATAAAAATGTAAAACTTATATGCTGTTGAACTTCAAACACACATTATTAAGTCATATTATAATATTGCACACATGTCAGAGCCAATCAAAAAAAGTTTTTAAATACATGTGATAATGCTAAGACTATTGTAAAACGAAGAAGAGAAATAAAGGAAGTGTATTTCCATTAAAAAAAGGTAGAGAATAGGCTTAAAAAGTCATGCAATTAATATGTCATCTCTCCTCAGCTGCTAGTCTCTGTAATTCAGCCTCCTGTGGACTGCCATCACGTGCTATTGCTGTGTTATGTACAGGGTGCAACACGTGTGTGAGATGTGTGCTGGACAAGGCACTGAGTTTACGTTCCCCAAATCGGAGGAAGAGTTGTGGACATTTCCGTTGAATGGAGGCCCTTATGGAATCCCGTAACTTTGGAAAAGAAAATGAAATCAGTAAATAACAATGAAAATCACGTAGAAAAATGATAGCTCAAGTAGGTATATGGAGGTCGTTGATATGGTAGGCCGGGAAGTAGATGGGTCGACATATAAATGTGAATCGGTAGTTAGGAATTTTCAAGATACTACATCAAATTACTAATATACAAAATAAATCTGGTTGCATCAAAAAGAAAAAAAAAGGACATGATACTGATACTTCAGAGATATATATCATCATCTATATCTGTATTTCGTGTTTTGATTGGAATAAACTTTTCAAATTTTACCCTTCCTGGTCACTAGGCTAGAGGATTTTAAAATTGTTTAGAAATTAAATAGAGTATGTGCCTTTGGTATCGGTTGTTTCACGGTGTAGTCTAATAAACTGCAATCAGTAAGACGCAGTGAGAAATTAAAACCGTTATAAAAATGTCCTTAAAATTTAGTCTCAATTGACCTCGTCAGATAAGGGGAAACATGATTCATTTTCTTGATAAACAGACATAGGAGGACAAAACAGGACAGACAAATCATCAATGAAACAATGATAATGAATAAGAAAGTCTGTATAAAAATCTTATCTGACATCTTTAACATCTTGTATTACATTCGGTCTACTGATACTAGACAGCATTTGCCATTTTTCATTACAAAGTCTCTTTGATCGATGAATTAAGCTTTATTTTGAGACAGATAATTGTTATTGTCTCATGGAATCTATAACTAGGGACATGAAACACTTCTTCTGTTGCTTGACTCACACAAAATCCTCATTCGCTTTAGATTTGTTTGAATATTTTGTCTGTTGTCTGTCTGTCTCCTTGAAGTCACGCAACACATTATGTAAATCCTTGCTGTTAAAATATTCTCATGATAATGTGGATGTTATCCACGACTACTAGGTATCTACAACATACAATCTGGAAGCATTTTTATTATTTTAAAAAAATTCTCTCTCACCTCAACTGAATGTAAAAGGGTGAATAAAGAAATTCCCTCAAACTTGTGTTTGTCAATCATAATGTTGAAAATTATTTACTATATATGCCCAATAGATAAAATATATGGATATAATTAACAAATAGTATTTAAGCTCAAAATTCCATTTAGCAATACAAAGTAGGTGCAGAGCAAACACGGACCTCCAAAGCATCAGAGGTAGGATAAGGTACCATAAAAGAGTAAGCATTCCCTGCAAACCGGTCACACCCGCTGTGTGCTCCTTGTCATCATCGTGAAATAACGGGAAAATCCGTCAAATGTTGTGTGTAAATAATACATGTAGCCTAACAATAAGTTGAAAAACGTCAGTCAGCATTTGGCTCAATGATAAATTGTATTTGCTGCCAAGGTCATTGAAAGGACCATAGAGCTTGAAATGAAGACTTTAAACGAGACTGTTCTTGCATATCTTATTTAATTTTACCTTCATTAAGTCAAGATATCAAGTTAATCGTTTTATTGTGAAGGATGTCTGATCTGGATCTATTTTTTTGTAATAATTTGAGTCTCAAGATTTATAAAAATGCCTCTTTTAATCGTATACAAGATTGATTTGTACAGGAGAGTTCAAGAACTTGTGCTTACCAACCTTTTTACTGCAGAAAACCCATAAGATGGATACTAAAGAACCCTGTAAAAGAAAAATCTGATCTGTTGAAGCCATTGAACACATGGGTCTAACACGTATAAGCGTAATAATTTCAGGATAATTTTCTTTAACAATGTTGTCAGTTAGTGCCCGATAGATTAAATTTCAATATGATTTTGGCAAAGAAAGATACCCGTGTTGGTTTATGCAACATTGACTCAAAACTTAATAAATAATTCTGCTAATTAAGTTATCTAGATTTCTTACTAGATTGTCAAATTGTTTGAAAGCTGAGATACAGAATTTATACCTGTAATCCTTCTACTATACTGTATACAACAAAGCACCATGTTCCATCGAACACGTGAAGTACCCAGGCCAAAATGAAGTGGAGACCAAATAATGGAATGAGAAAAAAGAGTGCTCGAAGTGGCTTCCTGAAATCGAATCAGTTGGCTGAGTAGTAGAAAGGTTTTTTTTTGCTATTTTACTTTTTTCGATGTTAATGATATATCGGTTGGTTAATAATTAAAAGTTAAAAAAATTAGGTTAAATGAAAGCTTAAAACATTTACAGTGGGTTTAACTTTCAAAAACTTAACTCCTGGATCATGATATACTATGCGTTTTAATGAAAACGTAAGACTTGAAATTGTCAATCTTCAAAGTCATTAGGTTTTGATAAATCAACAGGAGGGATTGATTCATCGGAGTAAGTACTTACGGCGCAGAATGGCAAAAAGGTGGTCGGGATTCATTCATTTTTCGTTCTTTAATTACAATTGTCACCACAATAATGACAAGGAAAATAATGTTACACTACAAATAAAGTAAAACTATTATATCCTAGGAATGTCTCATTTTTGTGTTATGTGATTTAATTTAATTTCTATTCAATGAGTTTACATTTATAAAATGACATTATGCATTTAATAGCATAGATAATGAAAGGCGTTACTCAATTCCCCCATAAATCTGTACCCTTTCAGTAATTTGATATACAGTGAGTTTCAGAACACTTTTCTAATGGGTTTCGATTTCCATATTTCAATATTTTTCGTTTCCCAAACCGCTGGTGTAGGTTTTATGATTTTTTGGGCTTGACATCAACATTTCCAACGATTTGTAATTTAAATTCTAATATTCTCTTGGTTGAAGCGGTCTCATTAAGCCTAAAATATTTCTCTAGACTCTAGATATCTTTTACATGTTTAACGCAATCTGTGTTTTTTTTTACTTAATTGACTCTTTATTTACCAGATCCAACGCTTGTTATCCAAGTCGCGAAAATTTCAGAAATATACCCCGGTCTTCCGTGGTCACTATGAACAGCCTCATAACTTTTACGTTTTAACTGGGCAAAATTGCAAAATGCATTTTGAAGGAAACGTATTTAGTTAAAGAAAAATTCACTCACAAATACAGGTATAACAATTGGTCCTATAATTATGAATTCCAACTCAAGAACTGGATATATCCAGCACCTTAAAACAAATTAAAACGTCAGAATCAAAAGCTCATGGAGACATAATGATGTTTATAATACACTTGAATTACCTATCGACTGTTGAGAAAAAAGATTATCTAAGTATTTGATAACTAAAACTATTTTTTCAGGACTGTAATTTTTGTGATATACGTTGTAGCAGGTTATTGAATAAAAACAACAATTTTTTATCAAATGTGGTTATAAAATGTAATACATTTCAATAAGATACGAAGAAATAACGATATTCACTTGTAGATTTTCGTGAAAAGGATATATTTTGTCCTAAAAAAAAAATAGACAAAAAAAAAAACCAAACAATTACTTACTTAAAATCGTAATCATTGATTCCCGCCCTCAAAGATGCATAAATTGCAATGGGGATTGTGGGAACTCCTAGAGAAAAAAAATATATAATCATTGAGAAATCATCTTTAATATACATATAAATAGAAGTATGTAACTTCTAGTTCATCTTTAATTCGATTTCGAAACATTTCAAAACAATTACAATCTGGATGTATACATGTAAGCACACTGCAGTGAACTACATAACACGGCTAGGCACTACATGTACGTACCCCATCCGATGAAATACATCCATCCCATGCTTATCTCTTTTTGGAAACTTGGAAGCAACGGAACGAGAACATTGAGTCCCTCTACAAACATCCAGAAATAGGTAGTGGATCGAAGATACCTCTGAGTGATATGTAGAATCTTGCAAATGGCCTTTGAGATTAAAATAATAGTAATGAATTTATCACATAAAAAATATTTAACTTCAAGAAAAACTCTAGACAAGGGCAGGTACTGTAAGTGTATTCTTCTTGTAACTTTTCCCTATAGTAGGGCATAATTTCATCTGAAAATACATTATAGCAAAGAACTAATTGAAAATATTTAGAAGGCAAGACTGGAAAAACGTATCAATTGAAAAGTACGAGATACATGAAATATTCCTACTGAAAACTTTTGGAAGAGTCAGTTTGTAAAAAAAAATGATAAAGTACTCAGATGAGTGATGTGGCTTAAAGTTCTCCTTAAATTGTGAAAATTTCTCTGAGCTGACCGGTTGACAGAGGATGTTTACTCCTCCCAGGCATCTGATCCCATCTCTAGAATTTATGGAGTTTAAAGGTTTGTATTGCTTGTAGATTTCTATTCAGACCGATCGCTGTTTGTTATCTTTTACACTTTTCATAAATTTGATTTTCTTATAAAAATATTTTTAAAAATATCAATGTGTCTTTCCTAAAGCAATCATTATTATTATGAATGTTTGGTTTCAATAGTAGAGTTATCTATCTTCGTTAAGGTTATGGTTTGATCAACATACAAGAAATAGAAAAATAAACCTTCCATTGAAAAATGAATCCAAAGACGAAGATTTAATCTTCTAAATAGGAAACTCTTGAATTTTTACAACATTATTTCTATGTTTCTCAAACTATAAACATTGAAAATGGATATTCATGTGGCATAAGATCAATGAATGTAACAATTAAAAGAACCCTAAATATGATGAAACATTTCCTTCTTTATTGATTGTTACATTTTCTCATTTTAAAGATAAGGACTATTCTCTTTCACTTGTAACACATTACAGACGTAAACAATTTTAAAGGCACTGAGTTCATCAATCATGGTAGAAGTCGGTATCTCTTATTTAATTCCCCATTAAGATAGGTAGTTAAAAATATTTAATATGTTTACCATCTTAGACAGAGTTTAACTTGTTTTTTCTAAACTTGTAATTTACATTGACAAGCAATGTGATAACAAAATATGCAAACTAATCTAATTAAGCTATATAGCCCTCCATCAATCTATATAAAACTGCCTTCATTTAATGTACTTGAATGATTAAGCATTTTGACAAAGGTATCAAATGTAGAAGGTTTACCGAATTTAAATCGATTTGACTTGCTCCATTTTGCAATTTGAGGATGTGTTCTTTGGCAATAACTTCGTCCCAAATCAGGGTTACAATGCTAACCAGTATTAGAGAGAGCAGAGAATGCTGGTGAATTCTGTGAATTCTTCGAAGCCTTCTTCTGGAATCCGTGTTGCCTGGGAATCTAGGACAAAGGTTGATTGATTAATTGTTGTATGTCGTATTCAAACTTTCATCCATACCACTTGCTAAATGTTAAGTGTGAAAAATAATATAAACTTAAATGTTTTGAAAAGATTCTGAATGATATTTATAGAATAGTACGTGTTATGATTTGGATCTAGATATGCCGAAATAGTTGTCAGGGTTTGGAATTTGACACCTTGTCTTCTATTAAGCTATAGTGTATGCAATACTCGACACCATTATACGAATAGCTGGGTATTGATTATGTCTGGAGACTGGCAGAAAGCATAACTTTTAATAATATGCTTCTCTATTCAAGATAAAATGTAAATACTAGTAGTCGGTAATGAGATTTTTTTTTTCTTTAAAGAGGCTTATATGCATGAATTTAATAAGAAGCTAATATTGTCAATTGAAATGAAGAGTAACCGTATATTCTTACCTGAAAAGAGTTAAAATTGCTATGGCAGGCAATGTAAATGCTAAGCTTATCAGGTTTGTAGCCAAGGTTACCATGATGTGCTCTTCTATGAAATCTGCTCCGAATACCTTGTATTGTTTGTAAATTATTATTTGAATAAACATGTTACTTAAAAAAGAACTTATTACTCCGAATAAATATTTCAAATTAGTAATGAATATAATACTTTGTTACGATAGTAAAATATTGTTATCAATAAATGATGCAAACTGAATTGACATGCACATTTCTTCCATGTTTACCTTTTTCGGTACTTTGCAAGTTTTATATGCCACAAGCGTGCCGTTTTCAATACCACGCTCTTTCCATTCTCCAATAGGCAAACACTCGGTTGAGAATGTCCCTAAAATAAGATAATTGAAAATTCCTACCCATACCAATTTTATTTTCTTTGCAAAATATATTATTTGATCACAGTCTATTTCAATTTCTTGGATATAAAAATTAAATTCATAGACAATTTTATCTAGGTTAAATTAAATCATCTGAAAGATAAAAAGTATAATTCAAAACAAAATATTATTCGCACTTCCTTTAACATTAAAAGAAAGACGCATCATAATCGTTGAGTGTGTCATTATTAAAAAAAGAAAGCTATTAGGTTAACTCTTAGTCAAAAGTTCCCCGACAGTAACAATTTGTTAAAACAGGGCTTTGACAAAAGTAGAATAAAAAAATTTTTGGTGTAGAGAGAACCATTGAAAGATCCTTGGTAAAAGTATTCTAACTTTTAATTTTTTGTCCATATCCTAACAATTAAACCGAAAGTGTCTAAGGTGATCTTAATCGTTCATATAGAGATTATTTCTTAAACAAGGCAAATTTTTGACAAATAAGTTAATGAAACTAGAATATCAATAGTTTTGAAAAATATCAAAATTTCGTAAATTCTCTGGTTAATACAATGACGTCAGCAAATATAATCAATCATAAAGTAGAATGTTGACTGAGGTTTTCATAAACTTGTTAGGAAATAATGGATGTTCATTCCTCATTGCATCTGATCCCACCGACGATATTGAAAGGGGTCCGTGTTTGCTATGATCCAAAATCGTATTGTTTAGATTAACTTTGGAGCTTAATTACTAAACAGTAACTGCATTTCTCTCTTCATATTCATTGTGACAATGTAAAATACACTTGGAGAAATTTGACATTTTAAGTTTTTAACATATGCTTTACGAAAATTTGACCTTATGTAGTGATCATCCTAAAGATCATCACGATCAAAGAAAAATCCACTGTATTAAGTATGAATAGATTTACTTTGAATAAAAGGGGTATTTTTAGAGAAATTGAGCAATTGTTATCAAGCATTTAAAAAAAAATGCGGTCAATTAGCTTGATATATATGTTACTATCATCTCAGAAATATACTGCTTTACTTTACATAAATGTTAGACTAATTTGTAAAAAAACAGAGGCATTTTTACAGCTGTTATTTTGTCTGATAGAAAACATGTTGTGCACAATATGATTAAGCTACTAATTAGCGAAATTTGGACAGCATTTTCTTCGATATTTAAAAGCAAAATTTTTCATGGCATTATTTTTTTCCCTAGCTCATTAGCTTATACAATATTGTTAAATTTTGTGCTTGTGCTCGACTATTCACCTGAATTTTAAGATACTTTGATAAAATATAAAATAAACCAATCAACATTATACTTTACTTAAAAAAATGCTTATATAGAAATCAACAAAGGTAATTAGCTTTCGATTTTTTAAAAAATGTTTTTTTTTAAATGTTCAAAAAATTAAAAACGGACAGTATGACTTTAAAAAGTTAATAGTAATACACCAATGCCACGGGAGTGATTATATCAACAAAAGATGGCTTTCAAAGATACATTAACAATTAAACACATCATTCTGATTGGCCCATCTAAACAATTACTTGTCGAGCTATGAGTAGATTCATGATGGACCTAAAAAAAAACAGAGTTGTCATTGTTGAATAGCTGCAAAATTAGTAAACGTGAAGTAATTTTTGCTATATGACCATTCTCGAAGAAAATCTCAAACCCTGGATGTTACGAAAAAACACGTAGAGGGCTTCGTGTACCTTCTTACCATACTTTCTTCGTTATTTTCTATGTGCAGGAGTTTCTCAGGATAAGTACATGTACATTTTCACTAAATTGATGTATATAATCAATTAAGTACCATATCTGAAGAAAGAATTCTGTCCGGAGATTCATGAACAACACACTTTAGGAATTAAGTCATTGGCAAATGCTTTTTTTAACCATTCATTCAGTCTTTCTTGACGCATTGCTTTGGAAAAGTAAAAATTATTTTTTGAAAATTTTGCTATTTTTTATTTCTGTTTTGTTCCGAAGCCTGGAAACCAAAGTCTTCAATGGATATAGAAATCACACTGTATGTTCTACGGATCCCTTACAGTCTTCATTTTTATAATCTGTGGGACATTTTGAAAGTAGTATAAAATAGAAAGTAAAAGAAAATTAATTGTTAATGGTCAAAAATGGACAAAGACAAAAGGCAACAGATTTAGGTCACCGTGGTAATTGTATGCTCTCTAGTTTTATCATCATTTTATTATTAAATTAACATCTCCAACAGCAAAATGACATGTTTTCTGAATTAATACACTCTAATATAGCCTAAAGTAATTCACTGATAAACAGCTTTTGTCTAGTTTACTTTCATAAA
Source organism: Saccostrea cuccullata (assembly GCF_032062105.1). Taxonomy (NCBI): domain Eukaryota; kingdom Metazoa; phylum Mollusca; class Bivalvia; order Ostreida; family Ostreidae; genus Saccostrea; species Saccostrea cuccullata. The sequence continues at coordinate 36,949 of NW_026938585.1, read as the reverse complement.
TTGAAGCTAAATTGGGACAAGGCCATTAAAGTCAGACTAAGTTTTAAAGTGTTTGCCGGAAACGCTCCGAATACTGTATACGAAATGCTCATGTTTATAACTCCATTAACAAAATGATGATTCCCTATTCATATATCAGGACAATATTTTGGTGAGAGATATTGTATAATGAAAACGATAAGAATGAAGATCAGCAATTACATCGACAAAAACATAGCCGAGCCTCCATCGAACATCTGTTTTTATAATAAAACAGGATGTTTATTTACATCAATAACAGTATCAATATGCAACTAACAGAAATAAATATTGAAAAATATACTTACTTGAATCATGCGTAGGAATATAATATGAGGGGCATTGCAGGTTGAGAATAGTTCCATTGGGAGTGGCATTCAGACAAGATACCCCGTCCCATGTAATTTGGCAATAAAATTCTTGACCTGTTCCTGACAATTCAGCTGCTTTTTGTCTTTTGCAACAATCTCTGGCTGCACGTGAGCAAGAAATCCATTTCTGACATTCGTTTTCACTTAATCCAGTACATACCATAGATATACTTGTTGCATTGTAAATGTCGGGCACAATGGAATATCCTTCCGGGAAAGCTCCATTCAGGCTATTTGCAACAAATCTGTAATTATTTGCATCAAACACTGGATCCCAAAGAACCACTGATTTATCTCCGAAGAACATTTCTAGAAGTCTGTGACAAAATAAAGCCGTTGTAATATTGTATATCAATTCATTACTCTGGAGACATGACGGCAACATTTTCTGACTGTGACTTTATTATCTAATCCAGAAGATACAAACTTTCCCTTCTTATGCGACGGTGTTATAAGAAAGCATTTTTCATGAACTTCAATACATGCCTTCTATAATAAAACACAGAAATAAATTCCTTTTTTACACAGATCATCGTATGCTCTGTTAGCTAGCGTCCTCACAATCACAAAGGCGTGATATTGTATTTCGTACAATTTAATTTCCAGTATGAATATAATGATATTCTTGTTTGTTACTGCAGTGTTGATAATGTTGTAGAGTAGAAGTAAACATCCACATGTTCCGATGTTATGAAATACCTTTTGTTGAAATTTTGTGAGGTTTTTATTATGTGCCAGCAAAAGATGAACAACAACCTTTGCTTAATGACATAAAGTCAAAACAAGTGATCATAAGCAGATTCCTTGTAATGCTCAATTAAGAATTCTGACTTCTTGAGACTGCACATATGTTTTCATTATTGATAGTTTGTAGTCGCTTTTACGTAACAGTTCAAAAAATTAACTAAACGAAACACTTCGAATTTTGGATTTAAATATTTTGAATGAAATACGTTTATCTATATAAAATATCTTTCACACAGAGAATCACTGATGTAAGAAGATTTTTAAATCAATCGTTTGAATAAAAACGCAACACATAAAACCTTTGCCCTTCAGTGCAAGATAATAGAAATGTGCCCTTATGCATAATTCGAAAATATGCGTTATAGGAAGAAATACGTTGTTTCGATATGCAAGGATTGAATATATTATCGGTATTTATCCTAGGAAGCCTCAGTAAATTCACTGCACTTTATTCAGCTATTGAAAACTTCCCTTCATACAACGCATGATTTAGAATAGTATTACAACAAAAACATTTTTTGCCGATACGGTATGTAGAGCCATGTCAAGTATTTCGATTGTATTTCATTTGGCCTGAAGAGTCAATTGTTTTTGCATTTTGAATCTCCATGAAAAAAAATGAGGACATATCTATGGCACGCCAAATTCACAAAAATGAGCTAAACCTAGTTTCACAATTGATAAACTAGGTTTATCGACTGTAAACTATAGTTTACAAACCGTAAACTATAGTTAACGATTCGTTAAGTATAGTTTTCATCTGTAAAACTATATTTAACGGTTGTTAACTATAGTTTACGAATGCTAATCTAAGTTTATCTGTCTGTAATAAAACGTTAACAATAGATTTTGTTGATAAACATAGATTCACGTCTGTAAACTATAATTTACGATCGTTAACTATAGTTAAGAGTTGTAAACCATAGTTTACAAATCGTGAAACTGTATTTATCAGATAATCTATGTTTTGCGATCGCAAATGATTGTTTTTGGTGTTAAGTATAGTTTACGGGTGTGAAACATAGATTATCGCGTTAACTACGGTTTACAAATGTAATATATAGATTAACGTTGTTAACTATAGTTAACAGTCCGTAAACTATAGTTTACAACCGATAAACCTAGTTTATCGACTGTGAAACTATATGATTAGCTCATTTTTGTGAATTTGGCGTGCTAAACCTAGTTTCACAATTGATAAACTAGGTTTATCGACTGTAAACTATAGTTTACAAACCGTGAACTATAGTTTACAATTCGTTAATTATAGTTTTCATCTGTAAAACTATATTTAACGGTTGTTAACTATAGTTTACGAATGCTAATCTTAGTTTATCTGTCTGTAATAAAGCGTTAACAATAGATTTTGTTGATAAACATAGATTCACGTCTGTAAACTATAATTTACGATCGTTAACTATAGTTAAGAGTTGTAAACCATAGTTTACAAATCGTGAAACTGTATTTATCAAATAATCTATGTTTTGCGATCGCAAATGATTGTTGTTAAGTATGATTTACGGTGTGAAACATAGATTATCGCGTTAACTATGATTTACAGATGTAAAATATATATTAACGTTGTTAACTATAGTTTACAGTCCGTAAACTATAGTTTACAACCGATAAACCTAGTTTATCGACTGTGAAACTATGTTTTGCTCATTTTTGTGAATTTGGCGTGCCATACATATCATTTAGAGCAGACAAAAAAATTTAAAATAGAAGGTCTCGTACTTGAGTATAAATTGTACAATGGCTATGTCAATTAAAAATATTACTGCATCTAAGTTCAATTTAGCAGGTTAATGTTTTGGTTTATGTAAAACTTATTTTAGTTAGCTACCAAAATTGCTTTGAAGATTTCCAAAGATTTCAAACAATATGTTTTATTAGTTACTTGTATATAGTGGATTAAAATATTTATTATGAATAAATGGCAAGATAGCGTTTCATTTCATTTAATGCAAAAGCCCATGAATTAGTTTACATATTATAAATAATTTCGTATTCGAATATCAATACAAATGTTAGCAAGAATTTTAATGTAACCTGAATCCCTGAAGGAAAAAAAGACAGACAAAAAATTTAGTAACATCACATCTGTGTGCCTGGAGCATACAGGATGTGACCAATAATGTCAAACAAAATTGCAATTTTTAAGAATCATTTTGTACATTATTGATTGGAGCATAGTAATCTCCTGCATGTTTCTAAATTTGGTTTTAGTACATTTTATGACAAAAATGTCTCTTAATTCGCTTTCAGATAAAACTTACTGACGGTAAAATAACGCTATCACTGAGACCATTATTGATAACTTTTTGTAAAAAATGTAATTTTTGTTGTAAAGCTTCTCTGAAAATGCAGCGTGGAACTTTGATTCAAATACTATATTGATTTCCATCTTTAAGCATTATCCCCAGAATAACAAACTCTAAGAAAATATAACTGGGGTACATGTACATAGGCCTCCTGAGTAAGAACCTTTAGATTTTACAGTGGGGATGTTTTAGATTTTCATAGCATTGATTTCAACTAAACTTTCCATACAACTTGAAAATAAGAAAGAATCAAAGCCAGAGAGTACTGTAAATAATGATAGCGCGTCCTCTCAAATCTGTCATCAATATTTCTGTCCAAATTGCGATATTTCTTTATTCGAATTTTTCACTTTGGGTGATTGTTTTCCATGGGCTCAAGTCTAAGTGATTCTACTCTCCAGGCCTGAGTATGGTTTCAGATATGAGATTATGCTATTGTATAAATTAGTTTGTTCACGTTTAGCGGACTGGTAGTCATTATTCCAGACAACCATTTTAAATTTAAAATACCATTTCCAAAACTTCATGAAAGTCCAACAAAGACACATATATAATAGGATTCCAGTACCTAGTAAGTGTTCTACAAAGTTCCTATCTTTATTAAGTTCGAAATATCTGATGTTTTCCAGGCGTTTTCCCCACAGTTTTGATACTCGTATTTGACGTTCTAGGAAAACGTTAAAAATGTGCGTCATGTTGAAAAGTTGAAATATTGCCGCCTAAAAGTAAACTCGATTTTAATTCTTGCAAATCGATTGAAATGGATGCTTACTGCTTCTAGGCACCTGTTCCTACCTCTGGGATTTCTGGAGGTCCAAGCTTATGCCCTGTTTGTAGAATTGTATTGTTTGAAGATTTAAAGAAATCGTTATCTGTTTCATTGACAACAATTCACATTTTTATTAGTGAAAATTCTGTATGCTCTGAAGAATATTTTCCTGCCATTTAAAGAAAGTTTCTTCATATAATTTTTTGCTCATTTTTAAAACATTGAATACAGAATACCTTTAGATATAATTTTCATTAGAAACGAGTAAGAATGGTACGTCAAAAAGCTATTAAAATATTAGCAACATCATAGAGTCAAGTCGCTCTTATTTGACAGAGAAAAAGATTGATAACATTAGCCAAAGATTGAGCCTGGTTACATGACTACACGAAGAATGACTACTGCATTACGTACAAATTATGATAATAATATGAGTACAATAATGTTGTAATTATGTTAATATTTAATGTGAGAAAATTGCGGAAACCTTTCCCTGTATAATTTGAGGTACTTATTATTGGACCCTGCATGACCCCTTTTTTTCGTCTATGAAGTGTTTGTGCCTTTAACTTGAATGTACTAAACTATAATGTGCTGCATCTTAATTTTACAGTGTATGTCTTTTCAAACGAAGATATATCGCATCAAAAACCCTATTCTTTATAATTTAAAAAAACATATAATGTTTGGTCTATGTTTTGTAAGTTGGTTCCATTATATTGTGATACGGCCAATTCATATCAAGGACTTGGCATTGAAAAGACAGATTTAAAATTTTTAAATGAATATTTTTGTAAATACATGTATGATGAGGTTAAAATTTATCCAACAACTTAAGTATTTTGTTAAAAAAAATATTTCTTTTTACTCCTAGGAAAAGTGAAAAGGTTATTTGCTGACATTTACTACTGATTTGTTTGCATCAGTAGTGAATGTCAGCAAATAACTTTTTCACTTCAAAATATTGTAAAATGTTTGCTTGAATAAAGAGTCCCAGAGGATTTCATTTAAAACAACAATGGATCATTTTTGTTTCCTTTCATTTCAGAAATCGGGATATTCAGAATATTCCTATAAGACGAATGATGTAATCTTATGAAAAAATGCTATCAAAAAGTCCCCTTATCTAGTTAGAGGTATATGGAAAAAGAAGGCTTCATCTTACGTGTTGGATAAACTGTTTTTTAAAAAGATTTTTCAAACATATAAAGATTAGAATAGATTCGATCAAAAATAAATACATCATTCAATGTTATGCGAAAAAATATACCAAAAGATAATTTTTAATCAGAAATTGATAGTGATGTATGTTTGTTATCTATTTCTGTGCAGAAAGTGTGGCGTGCAACACTCTGATAAAACGAAACAAGCATTTTGAGATGAGGCTAGCCCAAGTTCAAAAATAACAAACAACTTGTAAACTTATAGCTTCATATACTGTTTGTTTTATAAAAAAAAATATATATGATCACAATATCAAAATTTTTTATTAATTAACTCAATTGTTCATACTTTATATATGTTAGTCATTTTGGTTTTAACAAAATAAGATGATCATAAAATTTATATGTATCTGTATCTTAAATAACGAATGTGTTGCCAGGAACAAACGGAAGGGAAGATAATCCACATAAACGCAAACTAGAGAGAAGATTTGATGGCTTACCGCTCATGAAAACGAAGGAAGGTAACTTGAACGTACGTGTACGATGATGAATGGTGATAAAAATCGTTAAAAAGCATTTTTTGAAATGTATTTTTAAAAAGAGTAAAGGCAGCAATTTTTAAGTGACAAAGACTAAAATATTGATTTTTTCACTTCAAGAAAATTGTTTAAAAATATATTATTGAATGCAAAATTTTATGTCTATGTTTCTAGGTCCTAGGGAAAACATCAGTACATGCACATGTATAAATGATAGGTCTCAATTGCAAAAGAAATTAAACTGCCTAAAACAAGTTTAAAGATTTATATAAAAAAAAATTCCGCAAATATCATCTACATTTTAACTTGATTATCCTTCACTGAAGTTATTTTCTGTGATCTATGACACGTGCAGTTAAAATCTGTTTTTAAAAAATATATATTTCTTTTTTCCCCTGCACTAACCTTCAAAATGAATTATACGGAGATACGAGGGTGATCAAAAAGTTCGCAAACTATCTCTATATCTACAAAACCACAATTCAGATTAGAAAAATTGTTTAACACACATATACACAAGGTCTATAAATAGCATATGCTGAATAAAGTTTCTCTCCTTGTTTGTGACGTCACAATGTGAAAATGACGTCACTATTTAGGTCACTTGTGACGAAAAATGGTTGTCATCAAACGATTGTACAATTTATTGTAATATCTTACAAATCCCTCTACAGTATCAGATATAATTTGTACACAGTTTGTTGACATAAATGAGTTCCTATAAATTCAATTAATGATTGGATTAATCGTTTTAGTGAAGGAAGGCTGATGGTTAAAAATGATACTTGTCATCTTGCCCAGTGAAAGCAAGTTTGAAAAGATATGTAGTTTTAATTAAGCAATTTGCTATCAAAGGCCTCCAATTAGCACTTTGAAAAATAGTTGAATATTTGAACAATGATATAAGTATTAAATACCTAAGATATCGTTTACTTTAGATTTTAAACATATTAGATATGATAAAAAGGATGCACCCATTCTCTATCCACCTTGATAAAGGTCTCTCCTGAGACAGAAGATTTGTGTTTTAATGGTCGCCATGCTTATTTTTGGAAAGGATGTCATTATCCACCCATTCTGTTGCCGAGATATGACCATTTCTGACAAATTAACTGTTTTGTCATAAAAATTATATAAAGAAATATACATGTAAAACTCGGAAAAATCTTTTAACTTTTGTGACAGAACGCTACGGAGGGGGTCACGTGACCGCTAATATCACGTGATTCGCGCATGCGCAGAACGGTGGTTGATGTGCATTAAAATCGGGGAGGATTAATTTAAAATATAATCAACATTAAAACCAAATATTTTTTCTTGTATGGAAGTTATTCAATTAGTTTGCGAACTTTTTGATCACCCCTCGTAATAAACAGTTTTCAATCTAAAACGTCAACCTAAACGATACAAATCAGGAGAAGAGCAAACATGGACCTCCAAAACACCAGATAGAGATGCCATGGAAGAGTGAGCATCCCTTGCCGACCGTCACACCCACCTGGTGCTCCTTGTCATGATCGGGAAAAAAGGAAAGAGCTTGTCAACAATTCAGTGTGTAGATAACAGCCTAGAACAATATCGACTATAGAATTTATGAAATGACGATTTCATATTTCCATTCAAATGTCGACACAATTATCCAAGTTAGCCTGAAATAAAATATACCAATGAGTCTGAGCCATCTTTTTCATATTTGGATATCTCACTAGTGAAAGACGTTATTTGTAACCAAACAGACAAGCTTTATGATAAAGGTGATGGTTTTTGAATTTTCACCTTCCCTTACTTTATGTAGCAATATATCCTCATCACCTGCATACGGTTGATTTGATACGCAATAGCATGATCTATGTACAAACAATTTCTAAAACGAAGTATGTTATTGACAAACATATTTATGAAAAAGAATTTCAACATTCTATTTTAAGGTCATCGCTTAATTCGCAAGTTCTATAGTCGATGCAATGACATTGTCATCAAATTCAATCTATCATTTAGTCGAATGCCAGCCGACATTTTCATAGTGATTATTAGTCATTATTTACGAGACTAATTGAATTGACTACAGATTTTTTTCTTTATTTCCCGATCATAACAAGGGCACGGCGGATGTGACAAGTCGGCAGGGAATGCTCACTTATATATGGCACTTGGTCATACTTCTGATGTTTAAGAGGTCTGTTTTTGTATTACCCCTGTTTTTTTTTATTGTTTTGGTAGACCTTTTGAGCTGAAATCCCACGCGTTTTGTCCATATATGTCATTTAATTACAGCTTTATGCTTTTTCTTTCGTAAGAAGATATCTGATTTTTGGAATTTTCGAAATCGTTAGTTATGAATTAGTAACCAAGTTATTTATCCTAAAATTAAATTATATTATTATCAGAATTATAATTATGTTCTCTTCAACATCTATGACAACAAAATAATGGAAATTTTGATACCCTATTGTTACATGTATATTATATTGATTTTATTGCGAATTTGACGCCAAGTCATTCAACATATTCGCGAAATAATTATTCGAAAATTACTACTTCAAATACCAAGTGTTTGATAAAAAAAAAAAATTACGTGCCGTTGGTCCTATTATCGGATTTTCACGTCCTGTGAATTCAGAGCAATATTTGTTAAAAATTAAGAATTAGTTCATATTGCGATTTATCTCTGAAATTAACACGATAAGAAGGCTGGATGAATTGTAAAGAAGAAAACGCTGGGTCATATTAATGTTTTGATGAACGTTTACCACCCGCTGAGATTTCAGACGCAGGTTTCTTTTGCAATGTGAAAACAAATTGAGAGAGTGATGTATTGATTACTTAACAACGATCTGACCTTAATTTCTTTGAAAACAGCAATGCAAATGTATAACGAGAAGGTTCCTCATCATCGACAACTAAATAAAATGAAATTGATAAACTGTTGTGAAGAACCAGAGGAAGAAGGCTTTGAAAAGAAGTTTGAGATTAATCAATTACTATTGTATTTCATAAAAAAAATTTAAATTAAAAAAACAAAACAAAACACCCAAACATTGAAATATAAAGACGTTGCTTAAATTTTTAACTATTTCAGTTAAAAGAGTGGGTGCATTATTGAAATAAAATATCCATACAGAGGAAATTCTATCAATAAATAAGTTTACTCAGAAGGTTTCGAATTCCGGATTCATTTATTAAATATGGAATTTCAATACTTGTGAGTCATTATTTTTTTTTTTTTACAGTTATTAAAAAGTTATTATATCTCTAAAATCAATTGATTAAAAGAAAGTAAAACCAGAAGTCTCTGTCGCGACTGAAGCTCTACTGGTCTGTACTTATAATAAAGGAAGAGAAAAGTAGCAGTTGGGACATAAAACTATACAAAAGCAATAAATAAATTAATGATACTTGTATTGTAGTTAATTTTTATATATTTTTGTTTGAGCCTGATTCCCGCTTGGCTTGTGAGGGATGGCAACACTTGTTTTCAACCTCTGATGATATCGGTCTTAAAAGAAAACAAGTTGTAAGCTATTATAGATTTATTTTGGAGAAACCGCAACTCTTATCAATAAAATTATTAATTTTACAAAACTCTCTGAAAAAGAAACAAATTATTAATAACATTTCATTTTTATCAACATATTACATTTCAGTTGCGTTAACTTTCAAAGTATATAAACATGAATATTATAAACATAAGGATGATTGAATTTACATGTACGTACCTTAAAAGAAAACAAGTTGTAAGCTATTATAGATTTATTTTGGAGAAACCGCAACTGAGGTTGTCAGGGCGCGCACGGCCATTATATACCCCAGAACCGGTTTCCATGACAATTCTGCAACTTGTTAACTTTTTCGGTACCCATGTGACATGACCGCATGTGGTCAGCATGTGATCAGTGTTCCTTAATACTAATTGAAGTTTTACTTTTGCCAAATTTAGAATTCCGTATTGCATAAAATCAATTTAGGATGCGTTCAAAGTCATTAACTTTGACCAAAATCAACATTGTTACTTCTAGAGAACACTGACCACTTACACGAATTATTTGATCTATTGATAGTGCTTAACTTTATTGCTCAATCGCCTTGTCCAAATACACAATTTGTAAATAACATTTACGGAATATCTTTACAATCTCTCAGTAATAAAGGCTAAGTAATTTCAAATACAACCTTGCACTTGATATATGAATAACACATAGAAAATCAATAGATATTGAATTTGTACTCAATTTACATAAAAAATGGAAAAATAACACAAAAAATCTATATTACTTGATTAAGTCTCTTTTTATGGCAAGATTTCAATAAGACTTCAACTGTAGGAGTAAATTTTAATAAAATTTTAAAGAATTTTCAATTTTAGTTACCATGGCAATATTGTTCATCAAAATCAAAATTACAAAACTGATAATTATGTACCTTATTATAGTCTACATGTGTGCCAATTTATATTAAAATCAGACTAAAACTGTATTTGGAATAGAATTTTGAAAGTATTTCACAGAAATTTAATTTTTAGTAACCATGGCAACACCGTTTATCGAAATCAAAAACCGATATATAGTGTTATGTATCTTAGTGTTGTCTATTTATGTGCCAAGTTATATTGAAATCAGACCAAATCTTTAGGAGCAGTAGCATTTTAAATGTATTTCACAGAGTTTTCTATTCTTAATAACCACGGCAACAACGTTCATCGAAATCAAAAACCGATACACAGAATTATATATCTTAGTGTAGTCTACTTGTATGCCAAGTAATATTAAAATCAGAGCAAAACTGTAAGAGGAGTAGCATTTTAAATGTATTTCACGGAAATTTCTATTCTTAGTAACCACGGCAACAACGTTCAGCGAAATCAAAAGCCGATGCACAGAATTATGTATCTTAGTGTTGTCTACTTGTGTGCCAAGATATGTTGAAATCAGACCATAATTGTAGTAGGTGGCATTTTAAATGTATTTCACAGAAATTTCTATTCTTAGTAACCACGGCAACATCGTTCATCGAAATCAAAATCCGATGCACAGAATTATGTATCTTAGTGTTGTCTACTTGTGTGCCAAGTCATATTGAAATCAGACAAAAACTGTAGTAGGAGTAGCATTTTGAAAAATTGTTCACAGACAGACGGACGGACGCCCGACGCATTACTATCGCATAAACTCTTCTGGTCTCTGACCAGTAGAGCTAAAAATTAATGGGGTCGTTTCTCCTGGACAAAACAAGAAGATGTAAGGTTATATATCCAAAAATAGATCGATAAGAATTATATATCATAGGGGACATGTTGACTTCGAGATTCCCCATTTTGAAAAGTTTAAGATTTATTGTACCATAGTTAGGTGTGATTTCTTTTGTTAAAAGTGTGGGTTATCTGTACATAACCCACACTTTTCTATAACTCCGCCCATCGAGTCAGGACAAAAGAACTATTTATAAAACGATCATGCACGGTTTTTAAATGAAACAATCATACGGGCTTGTTATACTAAATTTAGGAGAGTAAAAAGGAGCCTGTAAAAATTTTCAATTGTATACATCATTTAGTAATAAATAACAGTTAAAAACGGCCATTAATACTTAACTATAGTTAAAAGTTAAGAAAAAACTTCAGAAATCGCTTGATTTTTAAACATTTTGTAAAATAGTGTAATGACCAGGGTGACGTTAGCTTGGTAGATTCCAATATATCGTTCTTTTGATTACCAACAAAGGAAACACGGTACATACTTGACGTAAAAACAAGTGTACACTACTGTACTTAAATAACCTTTTTGATTGCGGATGTAGCCGATCAAAGATCTAATTTTCATTAAATTGAAATATACATAATCCATAAAAACATTTCAATCAACGTACCACTCTGCACGGCAAAGTTTGTATCAGGTTTACAAAAATTTAAGTTAAACCAAGTTCATAATAAATTTAAAATTACTAGTTTGTAATTTTGACGATTGAAATTTACAAGAAAAAAAAATCATATCAAATTAACATATATCATTGAAACAAACTCGTTATTTTTTCAATTACATAAATCAAACTTTTTAAACGGCCTAGAAATGTTTAATTTTTATGTCGCTTGCGTGGCCCAGTGGTAAACGCCTGCCCTAGAGTCACGAAGTAAGGAGTTGAATCCCACTGTGGGACGTGGAGACCTATAAAGTATAAACAGAGGTCCCGTGTCGCAGAAGGTGTTGACAGGAAGAACTGCTCAATGACCCTGATTGCCGAGTATAGGGCAAAATTTGAAGCAAAATTTGAAAAGTATTGTATACAAATCACTTACATATATTCGATGGACATGGTCAGAAGAATAGGAAGGAGCGTAAAGTCATATAAAATCCAAATGCAATTTTGAAACCAAACACTTGATGTTTCAGTCGCGAACTAGTCCGACCGATTCCTAAGCTGACTTACATATGAATGATTTTTGAAAACTATGGTACAAGTCATTTACCCCATATACACTGTTGATTATGTGTAGATACCCGGGGCGTGGTCATAATGACAACTCGGGAGCTACGCTCCCTCGTGTCATTATGACCACGCCCATCGGGTATCTACACATAACCAACAGTATGATATGGGGTAACTACTACAAAGACAAATTGTATCAAGGTGTGATAAAATTGCACAAACTGCAGTGAACAGTGGAGAAATGAGTAGTGATTTAAGACACATTTAATTTTAAATAAGATTATTAAATATACCCATTCCAACCAAACCGGTATAACAACTTCCAAACATAGAAATGTAATACATGTAATTAATTACTATCACCGAATCTCAAGTGATACCAAATCTTGTAGAACACAAAAAGCACACAAACCTGATTCAATACGAATAATCTTTATATCATCAAGATAATAATGATATGAATAAATTAATGTCGTTTTATAATATGAAATTGTAAAATATGTAGGGATCGTAAAAGGTAATTTGAACTAATTGAATTAGAATTCCATACACTAAACATTAAAGCGTTAATAAGGCTGCAAATCGTGTGCCTTTTCATTCAAATTTACCCAATATATCATTCAGGAATAAGGTAAAGTTAAAGTAAGCATTTGAGAAAAATAAATATTCCCTCCTCATACAAAATTAACGTAATTAGATTAGAATCTACCCGAAAATCAAGGGTCGTACAACTTAGATCTGTTTACTTGTACCACGTGAATTCTAAAATGGCACGTGCATACATTGATACAATGTAGGGTTTACATGAAAATGGAATATGAAGTAAAAGCAATTCTGAAAATCAAAATATCTTAACTCTCCGGTAAATTAATAATATTTAACGTATTATTCTGCATTCAGACGAATTTAACATGATTAAGTACAAATGTTGACGTTTTGTGTATTGGGGTGCAGGAAAGGAAAATCCACCAAATCATACGTCATCTCGGCTAAATGTCAAACAAAATATCTTTCTGCAGTTCCAATTCAATTTGCACTTCAAATGGCAATAAATTTTATATGTCATTAGTGCATTTTAACGTTGAATTTACACTGATTTTCTTTTTCATTGAAAGCCATGGAGATACGAGAAATGATAGAATGTATCAACAAACCTGTAGGGTAGAACCTTCGCGAGCCCCACGTGAATGTCGCCGATATCCCGTTTCTTCTTCATCCCATGATTATATTAATCTCCCAACAAAATTTTTGTCAGAAAAGTTGCTTTTTAATTTCAAGAACTATTTTTGGTTTTGTTTTTCGTTTTGGTCGACTTTGTCAATGTAGTAGGCCTACCGGGCTTCCCTCTCTTACCATGCTGTTTTGTTTATGAAAACCATACGCATGCGTGTATAGCATGGAATGTGGAACCTCGAACACGTTGCGATGTATATATTTATGGACCATAGATAATTATTAATTTTAATGAAATAATTCGAATTATTTACTTATGAAATTTGTAATTTTCTGAAAGTGTATACTTTTATGAGTATGAAAAAAATTCCAAAGTGTAAAGGAATAATTATTTTAACAAGTCTGTTTTTGAAGAGATGCGCCGTATTGTCACTTTAAGATGATTAAGATCTGATATTTTGTATTAGAAGATAAATAACAATTTGTAAATTAAGCCATTCCATAGAATTTGTTAAATTATTTTCACACAGAATTGCTCGATTATGACAGGGATCACGTGACCACCCGACAGGATAAGCTTACTTCTATATGGCACCTGATCAAACCTCTTCTGATTTTATAGGACCGTGTTTACTCGGCTCCCGATTTGTATTACTTCCATGGTGAAGTTGTGAGTTTTCTCCAGTCAACAGATCAAAAAGATCAAATATCAAAATATGATCTCTCTCTCTCTCTCTCTCTCTCTCTCTCTCTCTCTATATATATATATAGGATCTCACGTGAGTTGTAGTTGGATATGATTTTTATCTAACGAGTTGGAAAAAAAATCATATCCAACTACAAATCATGCGAGATTCTTTTTATCCCATGATTTTTTACACCACGAACAATGTTTGACACCACTGTTTTCATATAGGACTCCATTTCATTTTACTTCATCACTCTATATATACAACTGTGTGATATGAAAACGATATAACATGAGCTATATCAACGGGATAAAGGGTTAAACATGGGATAAATATATATATGAAGACACCGCAGAATATTCAAGCTCAAATGTTTATTAAACAATATAAAATAGCAACAGTGCTACATGTAACACGTACCCCTTTAAACAAAAGAGGTGGGATCAGGTGCCAAGGAGGAGTAAGCATCCCCTGGCGACCTGTCACATCAACCTTGTACTTACTCTCTTGATCGGAAAATAAGAGAGAAAATTCTTATACAGTTGTGTGTAAATTATGATCCAAACATATGAATGATTAACGTCAGTCAGCTTTTGACTTAATAATAGATTGTATTTGCTGACAGGCTAGGGCTATTGTATCTATCATATATAATTTTCGAAATGCCCACTTTAAACGAGACTGTTGATATTCATGTTTCATCAACTTGTTTTTCAATAGATAATCACGTTTTAGGAATTATTCATACGTTGAGCATGTCATTGTATGAAGAATCAACTGAGAGATACAGACCCCGTATGCAGGTGCTGCATAATTAATGGAAGCTGACGATTGAAAAGTTAAAATCATCACGTTTTATCATAAAGCTTTGTTGCTAGATTAACATTGACATCTGTTTCTAATGAAAAAAAATCCTATTCGAGTTCAGTGGTGAAATTGGTTTTGCGTATTAACGAACGAAAATGAATACATGTATTGAATACGTCGTCGATATATCGAAATGTGTACGCTGCTTCTTTAATGTCATGGGGATTTAACGACGTCTTATCGTTCAGAAGTTTTCTGCTTCAAAGAAATTCAGGAAGAGGTCGGTTTCTAAAGATGTGCATTTTAGGAATGCCAATAAATTGTTTAGGGATCTTACCTCAAAAGACTAATATACTATTATAATAATATCAACTTCTCAGTACTTCGGTTAAGGATCAAATTGTCTTCAAAAAAAGTCATTTAGTAGATAATTGATCACAAGAGGAAAAAAATTGCCGCTCATTAACATTTGAAAAGCAGATGCCTCTTATGGCAAAAGCCCGGTCTTTAACTCATCGTGTGTAATAATTGAAATAATACTCGGTTTGTTATACATTTGATTCTGTTTGAGTTTGCAAAATTTTATGATTTCAAATAACAAGATTTTCTTACGGACAATTTCCGGACAATGCCGCTGAATTTCTGAAAAATTAAGTGAAACTGCTTAGTTTAAGTTGACAATGCATGAAATATTTTTCAAATCATTTGTGATTTCGTTTCTATAAAAAGAGACGTTATTTTCTAGCTAGGCAATGCATAATGACGTCATGAATTGCATTGTTTTTCTAATATTCTGTGATTAAAAGTCCAACTATTTAGGCTATTTTTGAATATTTCATATTGAGCATGACATAATTATATATGGAGAAAACAAATTGGAGCAGACCAAACACGGGGTCCAAAACATCGGCGGTTGGATCAGATGCTATGCAGGAGTGTGCTTCCCCTGCATCAAATGTAAAACATAGAATTATTTAAAACGATTGTTTCATTATCTAACACTACTTCTGAAAGAAGTTGATGTATACATGTAGTACTGCTAAGTTTTTCCCTTTACTGTTGTTAATATTTCCATGCGAATTAAATACATTCAGCTATATGTCCTTCAAGAATCCTATGCAAGTCTAGTTCAATTTTGTTGGGAGGAATACTGAAACTGAAATATGACTTTGTAGAATCTTACTCTTTGTAAGGAAACAGTATATAATACTTTTATTGCAACTTCAAGAGTGATATCTCAACTACTTTTAGTGGAGTCATGCTGTTTAATAAGTTTCATTAAGATTGGATAAAAACTGTGTATGTGTTCTAAGGTTAGGCCAACAACTGTAGAAGAATTCTCACCTTTCAAAATATAAATGAAAACCAAGAATTGACACCACCTTTTTCTTTGGTTAACCATGTAACCTCCGTTAAAATTTACAAATGTATCCATTAAATGAGGGAGGTTAACATCATCTCTATTTTTTTTTACTTGCGATAAAAAGCTAGTTAGTATCTTTTATTGATTACTGACGCCGAAAACCTGCTGCAGTATTCGTTTGATAGGTCAATCGAAAATCAATTATGACGGCTAATATACCTCTTTTGATGACTGCCTTTAATGAAGGAATCCATATTCAAAGGGATCGCTTAATACAAAAGGATTTTGTATTTATAGACTGTTTCACCTTTCAGTGTGTCAGGACGGCACGCCATAATACTTAAAAGGATCAAAAGTTTCCCCTTTTGTAGAATGATCTGTTCTCCGCTTTAATCATATACAAGTCTCCTAATGGAATAATTTGTAGGAAGAACCTTTCATAACAAATTCATACAAATGAAGCTTTTCAGTTTTCTGTTTTAGTTATGTAAATTAAGAAGGTAAGTAAACGTCGTTAGGCAAATTCAATGGAGACAATAAAAATATTTTACTATTTTGTTCTTCTTTTTTTTAATCATTATTATTCATGATGTAAAAGAATTCATGTTGCAAATAACAGCAAATGTTTTTGTTTTGAATATCGATTTTATATCATAAGAACACATACCCAGTAACTTTATATTTAAAACACATAGAGTAGGGGAAAACTTAAATAAATTACAAATAAATTACAGATAAATCAAAAATTATGTTTTTTGTCTTTTAAAAACCATGATACTTGTACAGTGTACATAAACCAGGTTGCATGATACGAAAACATATAAAATAGTTTTCTTTAAAATGATAAGAATGTTTTGTTTGAAATGATTTTTTGTTACCTTATCTGTACCTCATACTATCTCATAAACCAATATATACTTCTATTCTGCAACAACTTCTTTGACTTATTTAACCATACTCTACATCAATCGTTTTGAACGTCTAAAATCTCTAATTATTTTTCAGATTCGTCAAAATTCGCTTGTTTTTATTTTTTCATTATATTATTATAACTATTATCTCAGCTTATTTCATTCAACAATAAAAAACGTTGTTTCAACGAAAAATGCAAACTTTAAGATAAAAAACAATTAGATTTGAATTTCTAAGTATATATGTTCAGCTTACGTGTTTGCTTGCTTTCTCTTTCTTTTTGACATATAAGGACATTACGTTAACAGACAATTGTTTCTGTAATAAATGATAAATAATTTATCAAAAAGTATTAAAAAAAACCCACATGTACAATGCATCTAATTGCCTAACTACTTAGCGTATCCCCATTCGTGAATCGTAGTCTTTTACACTTAAAGAGAAAGTGTTGTGAAAACTGTAAATAACCATTATTTCTTCAGTGATAATCCATTTACAAATATTTAAACGAAAATTTTGTCGTTACTTTGTTTTATCCCCTAAACGGCTTCGAAACATTTTATGCGTGTAGCAATCCACGAGAGCGTTAGAAACGTAGTTTTCATACAAAGAAAAAAAATATTGTACAGTAAAACTCGGATATAACGAAGTTGCCGGGACCTGTGAAATTACCTCGCTATATCCATAATTCTTTTTATCCGTATAAAGAATTCGGTAAATTTATATAGCTGGGGATCCAAGAAAAAAAATTCGCAATATCCGTATTGTATTGCCATTCCACAATTAAAATGATAATTTTACTTTTACTTTTATTTACAATTGTCGAAAAGTTGACAGCTTAAAAGAAAAGTGAAAATATAGAACTTAAAAAAGAAAATATTAATAAGTAAAGAAAATATGAAAGATTTAATCCTTTTAGTTACTAAGGATACTAAATACAATGCACACTCAAAGTAAATTAATGCACAATAAAAAACAAATCAATGCAAAAAAAAAAAAATAAATAAATAAATAAATTGAGAAAGAGAGGGAGAGTTTGTCAAGTCGACGGGGTAATGTAACTACCCAAAGACAACTGATCAAACCTACGATTATTTTAGAGGATGGTTGCTCTGCTCAAAGTTTGTATTGTTTTAACGGACTGCTACACTTGATAACTGTTCGTTAACTGAGTATTTTATGAGGTTTTTTCCCCATCATCACAGCATCGGTGAGGTACAGATTATTTTATACAACTTAACAGATTAAGGCCAATATAACTATTTAAATATTTATATTTTGAAATTCATTTTCATATAGCCAAAGGCAAATATTCATCCAAAAATGTAAAACATTTAGAAAGTAGCTTATACAGTCTTTATCATTGCCAAGTAACAAATCAACAGTAAATTAAATAAACAAATGAATTAATGAATTAATAAAAAGATAAATAAATAAAATATACTACGGTATATCGCATACCAATCAAAATTTTAAAAAATCTTTCCTTCATTTTCTCCAAAATCTTTACTTTTAATCATATCTATAGAGAAATTGAATGAAAAAATATCAAAGAATTAAACTTCATTTCATTATTGTGCACCTTTTTAAAATCTTGGCATATTAAATAAATGTTTGTTTGATTTTTGAACACCAAAATAATTAATAGTCTTTTCTTAAAAAAAAAAACCTTTTTGATGCATAAAAACAATATATAGCTATAAAGAAAATATGATCGGCGATAAAAGAAAGCTTTATAATAAAGACCTACTAAATCAAGAAATTTCCATTAAACGGTGTTTGATACATCAAAAACAAAGAAATCTTTAAACATTTATCATTTTCTACTACAAATATTCAGAAAGGTTTTATTCTACGCAAATGCAAAAATTATTTTGTCTGCATAGATTAATTTCGTGATAAAAATGTGTTTCAGTTAAAAACAGGTATAAGCTGATTACAGACGTTTTTAAAAATTTTTGTGATCATGCATACTTAAAAATGACACTAAATAATTTTACATAAACAATTTCTTATACGGATTAATAATTGTTTACGAAACACTTCCAATTTCAGAATATTTGGCTTATCAAAATTAAAGCATCAGCATCACAACAAAAAGTAATGTACTTTATATGGAAAGCCGTCACTGCCTTATAGCAGAACACAACAATTGCACTGCGTCAACCTTCAATTACATTATGACAACTCCATATGACAGTTACTCACACAACTATTACATTGTGTTAACCTTCTATTACATTATGTCAACTCTACATGATATTAACTCATACTACTATAGCATTGTGTGAACTTTCCTTTACATTATGTCAACTCTTTATGACATTTACTCCCACTATTATTTTATTGTGTCAACCTTCCATTACATTATGTCAACTCTTTATGACATTTACTCACACTACTATTGCGTTGTGTCAACCTTCCTTTATATTATGTCAACTCTTTATGACATTAACCCACACTACTACTGCATTGTGTCAACCTTCCATTATATTGTGTCGATTCTTTATGATATTATCCCACACTACTATTGCATCGTGTAAACCTTCCTTTACATTATGTCAACACTTTAAGACATTTACACATTCTTGCATTTCGTTATGTTTACTGTTCATGACATTTAATTAAACAACAATTACATTGTGTTAACCTATCATTACATTATGTCAATTCTTTATGATATTAACTCACACTACTATATTATGTCGATTCACTATTACGTTATGCGAACACGGGTATCCTCGGCCTTTATATGAGCATACCGTATTTTCCGCAATCGGCAATCCTCGGCTGACTCCGCTACGCTCCATTCAAACGTTATGTGGATCCGGGCCACAATTAAAGGGCGAAGGTCAAATGCCTAAAATGTAGCACATGTAGGAAATTCATATGCCTCCCTTTCAATGATAAAAATAAAAATAGCTCACATGTTTTAGATACTTTTTGGGTATAGAATAAAAGTATAGTGTCTAAAGTTTACAATGATATGCAGCAAGGTGCATTTCAAGCAAAAATTATGCCTAGAAATATGAATTGCAAAGAGCATTCGTTTGCTTTGTTTACACTTTTTTTGCCAAGCGAGAGCTATCCTGAGGTCATGACGTCAGAAGTTAATTAATAACCAGGGAATTCCACATTCAACACCCCTATTTCTGGATGTGAATATTTATCTGACACATTGCTCTATCATATGGTCAAAGATATTTTGGAAGTAAAGATTTTTTAAAAAGTTACAAAGAAAATAAAACACATGTTTTTACTATATAAGTCTATATGTAAGCTAATTGTGGTCCGGGTCCTTATGAGCGAGGTACGAGTCATCCGAGGAATTCCGATTGTATTTTCCGCGTTCCGAGAGCACTAAAATTGGCGGGAGAGAAAATTGCCGTAGAAGAAATCTCAGCGATTTGGGAATGGCATCTTTAAATAAAAATTCTAAGCGACAAAGGATTGACAATCTTGAAACGTGCAAAGCCTTAACACTGCGACTGTGAATTAAAGTCACGTCGAAATTCAATGGCGTTTACTTTAATCTGATAATTAAATAAATCAAATATTATGAGTCGTGCAGCAATTTTTTTTCTTTTTATTTTGAATTGTTCTTTGTTTATTTGTTTGTTTGTTTGTTTTTTTTTTTTTTTTTTTTTTTTGATAAAAGTCTTAAACTTCTGATCTTACTAAGAACATTGTCATAATTTTTTTTTATCAGTCTTGAACTTTCCTTTTTTTTAAAAGTGTAAACACATCGTATAACACACGTGCACTGGTGGGTTGGGGGGAGGGGGAAATCCCGCCCTACCATCTTTAGTGATCAAAATCTACATGTACAAAAAATTAATAAATTTTTTGGTTTTACTTTGTAGGACATTGCATTAGTTTCACATTAAGTTTAGCTGAATTAAGTTGAAAACTTTTTTTTTTATAAAACTTCTCTGCTTTCCCCCTTGGTCTCCAACCATAAACCGTCCCCCTTCAGGCTTGGACAATTTTTTTTGTTCAAGGTTCTCATATCCGCTACTGATATGTGTTCATGCATGCTTACTAAGGCATATTCAATTGATTTAGATGAGGGATTGGTAGATTTTTTGTAATAGAATTCTGGCCCTGGAATAGTTGAAAAAATTACTAATTCCAGTGCGTGACGTATCATCTTTTTCGAAAGGAGGGGGGGGGGGCTAGCCAGAAAAAAAATATTCGCCCGAAAAAAAAACTTGAGAAGCCAAAAAAAAAAAAAAATTGTCTACTCCAAGCCCGAAAATCCTATTTCGGGGAGGGGGGTCCAACTTCGATCAGTCCTAATTTTTTTGTCAGATATACTACATTACCCTCAGTGGGAAAAGAGGGGGGTTGACATTTTGTGCCTCTAATTCTTCCGTATCAATCAGGAACACCCCCCCCCCTTACCAGTCATAAAAACACGGTCGTCAACATTCATTTTATACCAGATATACAGCTTTGAGATAATGTAAATGTATTTTTACATCAGGAAATGCACTTTTGGAATCAACATGATAAAGAGTTAACACAATATAAAGATATTTTAAGATCACATAAGAAAGAGTTGACAAAACGTAATTATATATCCACATCACGGAATTGAGTTTTGACATAATGTGATAAAGTGTTGATATAATATAAAGATATGTTCACATAATGTCATACACTTTTTACACCACGTAATAAAGCACTGACATAAAGGTAAGATGTGTTCACCTCACATCATGATGCTCTCGCCGTAAAATAAAGATAAACCCATATCATGTAATAATGCTTTGATATAATAAAAATATACACTCTCGAAAAGGAATGGATTTTTGACTTCATGTAATGATAAGTTTAATTATAAAACACAATTCACTTGACGTAATGCAATTTTGACATCTCATATTAAAGAAATGAAATGATGTAAAGAAACATTCATTTCACGTAATAAAGTTTTACCACAATGTAAACACATTATCGCTTCACATAATGAATTTTCGACTTCAAGTTATGAAGTGCTGACATAATGAAAGGGTGTATTTACTTCATGTAATGCAGCATTGGCATGATGTTAAGATATTTTTACATAATCTCATAAAGAATTGACATAACGTAAAGATATGTTCACATCACGTAATGATAAATTGACATAATAAATGCATAGTTGTATGCTATAAGGCAGTGTTGGCGTTCCATAACTTTAGATATAATTATGTTGCCTACTGTGATAGTGCAATGATATAATGAAAGAAGGAAAATCAACCTGCTCTAATCATCCGTAAATATTTCTATTAAATATAAATTACTTAAATCTTGGTAATTTGACTTGAGATTTAAGAATAAAGATCTATATTTATCATATTTCAGAGCTCTGGAAGATGCCATTGGAGGAATTTATACTTTCTGGGATTATAGATCTATAATGTGTTTGCATAATTGTTGGTGTCACTTTGGGACTACTACATCCAGGTTCACTTCGGTCACTTATTGATTAAAGTGCAAAACTGTTGATCCATCAATCTCCGTTGTTCACACTGAGGTGTGACTCCCCAGATCTTATTAAAACTGATGCTGTGAACGCTTTCAAAACATTATCATGAAATCATTTACAAAGTATTGTTTACGTTCTAATCCTTCGTTTAATGATACTTATGGGAAAAAAACAAAGTCAAAGGTAAAAAAAGGATATGTAAATATAATGTATATTCAATAAAACTAATTTAGAAAACCATTGCTAAGTCTTAAGATCCATAATTGAAAATATGTGTCTAATTATAGGAAAAATCTCATATTGTTCCGTTTAAAACTAGTATTTAAAGTGTTCCTTTAGAGAATAGTGTTTAAGCACAGAATTTATGTTACTCAAAGTAAAAAAAAAAGATATTTCTAAATTCGAAATTTTAGCATCAGATTGAAAAGGGAAAACCCTACAAAGAAAGCAAAATTTAGTAGATGGTTGTTTTTATGAATTATCATAAAACAAATGCACAGGTACACAGACTGAATTTTGAAGAACATTTTTAATTTTTCTCCAATAAATAACTAAGGACTTTAGTTAACAATGGACAATGAAAATACAATAGCACAAGTTTCAGAGAAAAGAACTTTATAGTAATGACATCCTAATTGTTAACAAAAGGATTGATATGTTTAAAAATACCCCCCAGTTTAAAACTGGCAAATGATTGTTAAAAATGAAGAACATCTACATTTTTATCTAAGAAAATCAGTAGTCAGACATATTTCTTTGGGTTGTGTATTTAACCCATGTAGCATCCATCAATGTTTGATGTTTTAGAGGTCCGTGTTTGTTTGCTCTGTATCTGATTTGTATTGCTTGATTAGACTTTTGCCATTTACGAAATGCTGTCAAGGTTGTGAAATCCCTGTATCACCAACATTTCTATCAGAAGCCTGCCTTCGTTTAAAAGTTCATCGTACTCAGAGCTTGCTCTCTAGTGTCGAATTACTTGGGAGACGTAAACCCCAAATGCAGATGATAACATAATGTCACTACTTACATAAGGAAAGTTGACAATGCTAAAGCTAGTCATCTCCTTTGTCGTATAATCTAGTTGTAAGCTGATCCTTCTCGTCAGTAAATAATATGTGTGGGGCCATTTCATTGAATTTGATAGCAATGTTGCAATAAAGATAATGAAATTGAATAAGAGCGGACATCAGTTTATACTAAACATGTATGTGTAAACTTGAATTTTCCGCTTGTATAAATGTATAATAACCTCCTAATTACTTTTCTCAATTTGAAAATCTATCATTAATTTGATCAAATAACAATCTTGAACAAATAAGCAATCTTAAATTGTCAATCAGTACATTAGGTATGACGTATTTATTGACATATTAAATATGATAGTTAATTCTATCGAATTAAAGAGTTCATTGAGATACATATTTGTATTTATATGTAGTGATTTGTAAAAGCTGCCTTCCAGCAGAAATGGAACTGAAGGAACCAAGCACACCAGTCATTTTTAGAAATATTTTATCTAAAGTTCTTTCACAAAAAGCAAGACTTGAACAGTTGAAGGAATATCGCTTGACCTTTTTAACATTTGGCACAACGACATTAAATTTTATTCACATTAATTGAATGTTTAGCTTCAGAAACTGCTGAATGTATTGCTTTGAGAAATACTTAAATTAAAGCTGTAAATCTTTCGGAATAGCAAACAGGTAAGAAATTTAAAAAATAACGATTCAATTTGCGTTTATTCTAGAAATACAAAAGAAATTCTCTACAAATAATATTTAATGTACTTTGTTCTGAAGCAAATGGTTTCTTTTCGAAAAAAAAAAATTAAAAGGCAAACTATTAAATGAGTGTTATTCCATGAGAAGGTATATGAGGCTATCTCAGGTTCCAAAAGTTCAGATCGCTAACATTTCCTGTTAACAAGCGTGGCCCTTATATTGGACTAACTTATTAGTGATAGTGATAATACTGCCTCTTAGTTTTTTTCTTAAATCAACACTATAGAATCATGTTAATTTATTTTAAATCTGTAAATTAAAGACAATCGAAATGTTATCCTCTCCTTCGAAATGTCCTAGGTACATTCATCTCTTGAAACAACATAACACGGAAGGTACTGTAGTTCAATGACCGTTATGGTAAAACACCAGTTGACAAGTATTATTTTACATTATCGTCAATCAACGATGGTTATTTTATTTTTCTGTCGACACGCCCCATGTAAATCCCGGTGAGCTTGAAATAAAAATACCTCAGAGTCTGACGAATCTGTTTCACATTTAGAAATGCTACTTGAGAAAGACTTTAATGGTAATCTAACAACCTAGCTTGATGACAAAGGAGATGACTTTAACTTTTCAATCGTCAACTTCACGTACTTTTGCATCAATATACCTTCATCACCTGCATGCGGGGTTTATATCTCTCAGTGGATTCGATACGCAAGAGCATTCTCTATGAGGGCTGTTCAATAAATAATGTCCTCTGTGCTTCGAAAGAAGCAAAGGACGCTTTTCAATGATTTAGTCTGAATAATTTAACTTAATATTCTCTTTCAATTAATATAAAACCCATGTCGATAATTTTTTTTAACCAACTTCTGTTTGTTTTTAGTATACTGGAAAATGGTAGATCTTAGGATTTCCTGGACTAGTTTCTTCGTTCTGAAAGGTGTTTTTTTTTCAGGTTTGGAAAATGAAATAAGTCAAAAGGCGAAAGATCTGTCGAATATTGTTAGTGTGAAAAAATCACTTTCTGTTTATCCCCAAAACTCCTTTACTCTTCATGGCGTGCGAGTTTGGATGGTGTCATGAAGAAATTTAATGTAGTGGATTCCTGATTCTGGTTCCCTCCTCTCATTAACCTTTCGATTTTTTTTGCGAAAAATTGCTTTCTAGACTCTTCCAGAAATTAAACTGCCTCCCCGAATACGAATTTTAACAACAAGACCACTAATATTTAAGAAAATTGCACATAAAATTGTCTTTGTGCTCTTGCATTTCTTTGCTCTTCTCACACCTTTGCTGTTTTTGTCAAGTACATCTTATTGTAAATTTTGTTTTGAGGGTTTTCATGCAATAGATTCAAGTTTCATTATCTTTTTGAATTTCAAACAAACTTGGATAACTACAATTTTTCATTTTTAAAAATAATTCGATTTAATCTGAAAATTAAATCGCGTTATTATAGAGGCCCATATTCGGGGTTATCGGGTCATTAGTATTTCCCCGTTCTTTCAACTTTTGATATTTTAGTCGAATCCTTAGGACTTCCTTTTCCATTAGAGAATGAAGGGGAGCAGACATATCCTGCATCTCTAGATAAAAATTTGTTTATTTTTTTTATATTGTGTTAAAAAATTCCCACCCACCAACACCCTGTATGTATAATGTATGAATATATAAAATAAATTGTCTGTTTGGTGTCAATTTTCTGCTGCTTGAATTTTTCTATTCCAGCCTTGTACATCTGTTAGTTCAACACTTAACTTCGTCATGGCGCACTGCATGGCTGTAACCTCCGATGGCTGTTGATGTAACCAACTGTTATTGTACCCGCACCAATGAAGTTACAACTCTCTAGATGCGTTCCACAATCTGTCGTTGGACTTGATTAGTGATTTATATGTGTACCTTGTACATCTTTTAGTTCAACACCTAACTTCGTCATGGCGCACTGCATGGCTGTAACCTCCGATGGTTGTTGATGTAACCAACTGTTACTGTACCCGCACCAATGAAGTTACAATTCTCTAGATGCGTTCCACAATCTGTCGGTGGACTTGAATAGTGATTTATATGTGTAGTGAGTATCTTGCCCCAGGGCTCACTATTGTCTAACATGTGACTGATTTTCGTACGATTCCCGATTTGTATGTATAACGGATGGAATAAGACTACATGTATGCAAACTTTAGCTGAAATTAAATAGGGTTATATTTAGTGAACATCTGTTTCCAGGGCTCGCTACAACTGTACATAATTATTTTCAATATGTGTGAAATTTCAATTTGCTTATTTGTGTCAGACTGGATGAAACATTTGTAATGTATTATTTGCCAGTAGGTTGCTTAACAGCTTCATTTGTATATTTGCCTATTTCATATTCATTTCTATATTTGCCTATTTCATGATGATTTTCATTTACATGTATTTGCCATTTGCCATTTGGGTTGCCAAAGTCGCCCAATGTATTTGGGTCGGTAACCTTGGTTACGATTGTAACCAGTAACTAAATGTAATTTCCTGAAAATTGTAGTGCTGCCCTGGCCATTATTCGCCATTAAACTTTAAGAAATTTATATATATGTGGTTTTCTCTAATAATTGTTTAGATATTATTCGAGTTTTACAGCAGCTTGAATGAAGCGTTTAATTTCACTCTAGTTGACTGATTCTTTACCATTTATTTAACATGCAGTGTCTCGAATAGCCCTTATTTTCCAGCTTCTCACAATGAAACTATGTGATGAGAAACGGTCACATAAATTGTTATAGATTCATTAAAGATTCAATAATGCGAAAAAGTCAAGCTTAATGTCATATGACATTTGTATTGTATGTCATACAGTTCAGGACATTATTTATTGAACAGCCCTCGTACGTATAACCAATTATTAACACCAAGTAAGATATTGAGTAACAAATCGCTGAAACAAGAATTTTAGCAGTCTCGTTCAAATTCTTCATTTTGCAAGTTCTATGGTTGATACAATTACCTTGTCAGCAAATACAATTTATAATCGAGTCAAATACTAACTGAATTTTTTCATATTATTTTCAAGGTCATCATTTACACACTGAATTGTTGTTGTCAGACTACTACGGGCACACGGCGAGTGTGACCGGTCGGCAGAGGATGCTCACTCCGCCATGGCACCTGATCCCACCTCTCATGTTTTGGAGGTCCGTGCGTGCTTTGCTCCTATTTTGTATTGTTTAATAGACATTTGAGCTTAAATACTGTTCGTTATCTCCATATGTTAAGAACTAAGACTTGGTATTATATTTGCTGTCTTAAGCTAAAATAAAAAGTTAAAGTGCTAATGAAAGATATTTTAGGTGAAACTAAACTCATAGAGCCAGGTTGACACCAGCGTACCGGCGAATATTCTCACGATGTATCATGAAGCATTTGTTTCCTTTTCACACAAGCTTTATTCGACATAAATCGATTTACCTATAAAACATATACCGTAGAGACCATTTGTTACAGAGAGTGTCACGTGTTTGAACGATCACGTTCAAAAGTCTCATTCACCATGTTAACTTGATCACTTTTTTCTTGATATCTGTTTTGTGTTTTAGGCTAATTGACTTGGCCTTCAAACAATGTTAGAGGATTGATCACTAAAATATTATTTGTTTTATTTTCTGGACTTCTGAGATTGTGGATTTGGTCACCATTATTTTCACCTTTTACATACATAAAGTAAAGTGTAGGGAGAACAAATTCAGTATGTACTACCCTCGAGGGTGTAAACCAAAAGAAAATTTGTTCAAGTAAAACAGAATGAAACTGGACTTGCTTATGGAAGGATGAGAATCTGCCATGTAGTTAAGGTGACTGAAAATCTACTGAAAGGTGAATGGATGGCAGAACTGTGAATTTAAGTATAAACTAAACATTGAAATAGAAATGCACTCATCAACGTCCACCTAATAGTTAGTGAAAGTTACTGAGAAATTTTCAGTTTTTGACAATTTTTCTTTAAAACATGCATGCTCTATTTGACCATTTTTCTTTTTACAAGGAAGGGATCTTAGAGGGACCGTTGACTGTCAAAGGGAATTAACAAACCGTTAAGTTTGTTTTTGTTTACATAAAAGGCTTCTGTATAAGGACACTTTCTGTAATTTGAATAGCAAACCGGCCACATAATGCTATTCGAATAGTAAAAACAAATAATATTTTAACATCTTTAAATGTATGGAATTACATATAATTATATAAGATAAATTTGAAAATGAAACTCTTTCTTATGTATCTTTTTTTATTTTCTTGATTCCAAGCATTCAATATACTGAAATTATAATCAATTGTTTGGTTTGTAAAAAATTATGCCATTATCTTCCACTTCCAAAAATTGAGCCCAATTTTATCTATTTTTGTATTTAAACAAATTGTCATAAATATTATATTCTTGACCACAGTTGAAGTTTCAACTGAACGAAAAGATACTTTTTCTTTCTACAATGCCAGTCAACGTACGTATACGGCAATAAAATTTTGATGCAATGATTTAAAAAAAATCTACATTATATCCTTGTAAATTAGATTCAATCAATTCATTTTTCTGTAGAATTCTTAATTACACCTAGACAATATTTCATAATAAAAAACTAAAATATATTTTTTTTTCCTGTTTGTATAGATAGCCCTATACTGAAAAAAGCGACAGAGAATATGCTGAAAACCTTACTTTTAAATAGATGAAAGATGATTTCCTGGTGGGGGTTATTTTTTTTTTTTATATTTCATGGTTAACAGGAAATTCTGGAAATATAAGATTTTGATTATAATGAAAGTTATAATGTATGATGAAAAGTCAGAAAAGGTGGAAATGCATGACAGACTATCTTTAGATATTTAATAATAGAGGAAGCTCAAGGGGAAAAGATGGCTATATTTTTCAAGAGATTAATAAAACGGTAAAATGTTTTTTGATGTAAGGAAATTTGTTTGATAACTTGAATACCATTGCCTCCAGTAATTTATACACATAATGAGACGCCACCATCTGCTGTTGAAAGGTTGCGGATTTAGTCCTGTAGGTATGCCTCTGAACAGCTGATAGGGATCTTTTTGTGTAAACACCTACTGCAACACGGAATCTTGGAAATATGGTATTCTCCAAAGGACCCGTCTACACTTAACCCACTGGTTTCAAACCCGAGAATATATTTAATATATATTAAATTTGTATGAATCATATTCGATTGTTTTTCTCTGATAATTATCAAGTTTGATTACTAAAAATATTTACAGTAATTATAAAAGTAGTATGTTTTGCTTTCGATCATTTTTACTCTGAATTTTCTGGATTATAGTTTTAATATTTTTCATTAAAACAGAAGATTGTCAATTTTCCTAAGTATTAAGAATAAAATCAAAATTTGTGAAAGTACAAGGATGTGTCAATCAAACCCATCCAAAAATTTGAAGTTTCAATAACTTTTAGATGAAATAAGATTTTTAATTCATTTTCGTGTGAAATGGTATTACAACATTTAAGTCAGGATATTATACAGAAAATTAGCTTCAAATTTGTGTCTATGCACCTTTAAAAGACCCTCTCTAAAAAAAGTTTAGTGAAATGACGGAACTGTAAATAATTGTACCTTTATATGTTAAGCTCAAGAGTAATTTTTTTCATTGCATGGAAACGCAATACTTGTTAACTCAAAGTTGACATCACAAGCAAAATATATGGAGATAATGAACAGTTTTCAAGCTCAAAAGTCTATTAAATAATTCAAATATTAGCTGAGAAAACACGGACCTCCAATACATCAGAGGTGGGATGAAGTGCAATGGAAGAGTGAACATCCTCCTGCCGACCGGTCACACCCGCCATGTGCTCCATGTAATGATCGAGAAATACATGTAATGGAAAAACTCGTCGAAAATTCAATGTATAATTAACGGTCTAACAATTTGTATGAAAAAAGAAAACATTTGACTCGATGATAAATTGCATTTGTTGACAAAATCATTGTATCGACCATAGAACGTACATGTACAAAATGGTGGACTTCAAACAAGACTGTTGATATTCTTGTTTCATCAACTTGCCTATCAATTACTTACTTTGCTTTGGAAATTGTCCATACGTAGAACACCTGCGTATCGAATCAACTGCAGGTGATGAAGGTTTATTGCTGTATAAGTTAGGGAAGTTGACAATAGAAGAGATAAAGTCGTCACTTTTACCATTAAGTTTGGTTATTAGCTAGATTACCATTAACGTCATTTTCTATTAAAATATCCAAATTTGAAACAGATGTGTCGGACTCTGTTGTATCTTTTATCTCAAGCTCACCAGGATATATCGAATCAATCTGAGAATGGAAATGCTTAATGTTAATCGACAATGCGTCGTTGATATATCTAAATGTCGAGTTAAAGGCCACAGAAAGTGTCATAGTGTCATAGTTTTATTAAAGTTTTATAGGTATTTGTTCAAAATTGAAGGGGGCGATTTCGGTATTTAAGGTATCCTTTTTTTCAAATATTATTTCGCAGATATCAAATTTCATTTTCCCAAATAACATGTTAATTGTTGGATGAAACAATATATTACAGACCAACTTAATTTGATGAATTTACTCGATATTTTGTAAAATTTTGAAGGATAGAAATGCTATATAGCTTACCCTTGTTAAAAGTTACTTAAGTTGAATGTTAATGCAATACTTTTATAGTGCTACAGAAATGTTTTAATACTAGCAGAAATTTTATGCTGTGTTTAATTTGAATAAGTTCTAGTTATACATATGTAGTAAATATACTATATTCATATTTCATTTTTAAGAGCGCCCTATCTAATCTAAGTTTTATACATTACATAAAAAACGAAAAAAAAAAACTCAAAAATTATGAATGCAGGATACAAATTGAAGTAAAATCAAACATTAACGCTACAGAAAAATGCTTCAGCATTAATAGCATAAGAGCATTAGGCAATATAAAAAAAATAAAACGTGCTTAAAATTAAAAATAGTAATTGAGAAAATCTAAAAATGGAATATGGGTGTATACCTTAACATGTAAAAAAGTGCGTTTTTAGCAGATTTTCAAAAATATAAAACTTTTTGGCAACTTTTACATGTATTGGAAGTTCATTCGATTGACAATTTGGCTGCAACCCAACAAAACAATGTGTTACAATTGTAAATAAAGAAAATTCAAAGATTAGCATGAAAAAGAAACATAAATCAAGGAATCTGATCATTTATACTGGCAAAGTACGGGCGATTTTCTTCTGTCTGTTTAAATTATTCATCATGTTTTCTCCTCATTTGCTCCCCAACTCTCATTCTTTTATTTCGTTTTCCCCCCAAAAACTTATCTCTCTCTTACGTTATCTCTCCCATGTTATTTATTAATTGCTATTCGATTTTTCCCAGTTCTCTAAATTCGATGTATTCAATAAAAGATAAAAGATTTATTTAATGCAAGTAACATTCTAACTAATCTTAAATAAACAAAAAACGTATTCAAAATGTACTGCAGGTGCTTTCAATGAATAAACCCATTTAAATAAGATAAAGTACATTGATAATATACAGATATAATCCAGAAATTAAATTAATAACCTGCATTTATAAATCATAATTCTATTAGCAAAATTTAGTTTCTTTTTATTCATGCTATATTCTTTTTGGGAAATATAAATTTTCTAAGATATCCTATCATACGACAACATGGTGAAATTAAAGTCTAAAAGTAGCAGTCGTAAGATGATTTTTCTCGTTGCACAGTTCAATATCATGACGTCATTGCGACCCTTTGATAAGGACTTGAAACTGAAATGAAATATCTGTATTGAAAATTGGCTTTGTTTCGACCATCGATCTTCAAACAATTAAAGCGCTAGGCATTAAAGCTAGATCGATTCCATTGCGAGTTGCCTGCCATCGTGTTTTAGTTTTTGCGCATAGGAAGTTCGCGCCATTTCGGGAAGCAGGAAGAATTGATTTTACACGGTTTATAATAGGAAAGGTGTTGATGTACTGAAATATTGTTTCTGATTTTTTCGCTGGAGGTAGTTTGTAGCAGCGACCTCACAACTCATCAATTCTTTTTTTAGGAATCTCGTGGCCAGAGTACCGGGAGACAGAAGCTGAATTTTCAAAATGAGATTTGATCTTCATTGATGATATACTGGAATTGATAATGGAAGTTATATCAGTTTTGTGAACCAACGCACCTAAGAGTGAAATGTCTCATTAAATATCAGAGTCAAAAACTTTAATATTTGTGATTGATGTGAGACAATTATACTGCTCTTCTGAGGTAGGATATAGAAAAAAAGACTGTTGAAATGTAGGACAACAGTTATTGCACGTGCAACTTAGCTTTTCCCAAATGGGATGTTCGGTCTCTTTGCCAGTTCGCAAAAACCGGAGAGATTTGGTGCCGCTAAAGACCCTCAATAACAATGAACATAACTGTAGGGCCTCAGAGAGATCCATGAGGTGTCGAGAGAAATCGACACCTAGGAGCTGGGTGAACATTGTCAACTCAACCCAAGGAGGGGGCGCCAGCGTAAGTATTCAAAAAGATGTAAACAATGGAAAAGATGCAATACAAACTCATAAAACCAGTACTGTAGCACATATGTATTGCTAAAAGCTTCAAGTATGCGATTTGTTTTCTTCTGAAAATTTTTTACATATATCGAAGAGATTTAAAGATTATCAATGTTCATTTTCATTTTAACGTTGACTCCAACGCAAATAAAGGACTCAAAAAAAAGTAATTTTTTTTTTCATATTTTGATGTTTAATTAAGGAAAACATTGATTACAAAGTTTATTATCAACACAATGACCTCAACTTTTCTTATCATCTATTTCCTTTAGGCCTATTTATACTAGTATTTACATGTAGATACATAAAAAATACCACCTGCAAATGAAGTTATTGTCTCCCATTTGATTCGATGCCCAAAAGCATCAACTATATGAACTTCCAATTTCTAAAGTTACACTTAATTCTGAAAAAAAAATCGTTTATCATAAAAGAATTATCAACAATGGCGTTTAAAGAAACATTCTGCAAATTCTGTGGTCGATTCAAGGACTTATTCGTAAAAACAGTCCTTTGTTAGGCCAAACATTGTCTAGTCTCCTCGGGTCTTCTGATGGGTTTTACCGATTATTTGATAATGACAAAGGGGCACTCTCCCACTATACTCTAGGGAGTCTGGGTTTACTCTGCTTTCAATCTGTATAATTTAGTTGGAATTTGGAGTCTGATTGTTGTTCGTTACATTCAACATCATTTAAGTCACGTGACAAAACTTTTGAAAATTGAAAAATAAAATAAAATAAATAAAAATAAAAAAAATCACAAAAATCTTGATTGACAAAAACAGCAAATCAATGATACATGAGGTATGTTGTTGATTTGAAATACAGAATAAAAAAATGTTTATGTACACATTCAATTTTAAATAGCTGAAACAGATGACCGTAGAACTAAACCTTATATTAGAAAAAACATAATTTAACATACTTAAGAAATATGTAACGAAAACAATTTTAAAAAAGATTGTCAAAAACATAAGTATACATGAAGGAGCTTATACACAAACAAAATAGTAATTGCTTGTCTTTTACCTTGCTTTTGGTCATTTTTTTTTCAAGAGTTCAAATATTGAATATATTATTGAAAATAAAATTTATATCTGAGTATTGATTTTACATTTTATAAACTTTAAATAGAAAGAGCGAAAAAAAATCATTGAAAATTTTTGAGATCGTAAAACAGAGGTGCTTTACAAGGTGACTTCAGAATGCTTTATGTATGCCTGTCTCATCAGAGATTTGAATGTCATTTATTTTCCATTTAAAATATTGCAAATAATGCGGCTGAAAATAAACACACAAATAAAAATAGCATCCTCTATAAAAAAAAAAATTATAAGTACAAGCTTTCTGAGGAGAAGACTTTCCTTGATAAATTCATATTTCTTTAAGTTCATTCATTTACGCTGCATGTTATAATACCACTCTAATTGTTTGAACTTGTTATTTGAATTACATTGCAAAATTGTTTGGAAGACTCATTTTGCAGCAGTGTTTGTAATGTTTGTTTATTTACATAATAAACAAACTCTTTATTACAAAATAATCGAGGAGTGACTCGATTTCTTGGCTAACGACCGATGTTATTGAGATCAATTGTACCAGTAATAAATAATTATTTATCCGAAATGAAGTTTAAAACGGTTTTGATTAACAAAATATGCAAGTTCTTTGAGCTAGCAAATATATGTTTTCTGCATAATTATGTAAAAAGTAATAAGCGAATTTGAGCAAGAAATTAGAATCAATATTTAAGGTAATGAACAATACAAAAGAAGCTAAGTTCGACCAGTTTTTAATTGATCAAGTGGGGACTGAATAAGAGCCGACGAAAAGATGAGTTAGCATTAATATTTTATGACCATCATAAATGATACGGCTTTTAAAGTACATGAACTGCAACCTATTGGAATTTTATTTTAGGCTTAAGCACGTCATGATGTACATTATTCATGCAACAAATTATCCGAAAATAGTGTTTTAAAATATTGATTTGTGTTCAAGAATCAAACAGGGTATAGCCTAGGGAAGAAATTGAATTGCGTAAAATACCTTAAGCTTGACTTTATGAGGTTGTAAGTAAAATGAGAAAAAGTTAAATAATAGAAGAATAAAATAAATGTGACTCTATACATTGGATAAGTTCTTCTATGCAATTACTATAGTAATAAGGAAAGAGGAGGGAAATGGACATCTCGAATTACTCTACGATTTAGACAGCGTCAAGAATATATAAGGCTAATGTTCTCATAATTGTTGGGCTGATATCTATATTTATATAAAAGGTTTATAATCATAACAATGACTGTTAATCAAAAAATCAATAAAATCAGATTACATAGCTATGGTTACATGATAAACTGGGCCTGAAATAGTGTGAACGTCTGATCCTACACCCACTAGTTCCTTTATACAACCCGAGATAGAAAGGCCCATGGCAAAACCTCCACCCAGTTACACTAAACGCCGTAATTATCCGCAGACCCCATGTCCTGATATGCTTATCTTGGGCTTCATAAGGGTTTCCTGGCGACTGTTGAATTTTATATTATTAATCCTATTTTTTTTTTAGAATTTCTTTTGTTTCATTTGTTCTGAATGAGTTAGTTATGTTTGTTCATAGACTAATGACCCAAGTATGTCTTCTGTATGATCCCAAGAGTTTCAAATTTTTTTTAGAATATATCTTGAAAAGATAAGTTGTAATAAATGTATTACAAGACTGTGTAGATCTATATACATGTGCATGAGATGTCAATACTAGAAAGGCGATTTTTTTTCAAAAATGTTTTACAAAAAAGCATCTTTTTTTCTTCAGAATTTGAAAGACTGAAATTGATTTCTTGCAACAATATAATATTGGATCTGTTTAATTAACTGGAAAAAATCTTGCGAGTTTGATATTGATATTGCTAAACCTATCATCAAAATGATCGATTTCGGTTTTATACGAGGGGCATTTCAAAAGTCCTGAGAACTGTTTAATAAAGAATTAACCGTTTTACGGAAATTATTGAGTTTGATATCAGTGGAAAGATCAGAAAAATATACACATATTTTGACGTCACTTTATAATTTTTATGACGTAATATCTCCGAAAATGACGTCAGAATACAGAATGTTTAGCATACTGAAAATTCGCGTTTTTATCCCCATGTCACGATTTTACAAGTGCTGCCAAAGGCTTATTTGAAAAAATATATCAAAGAAAATTTTCATTTGCAAAGAAATAGAATAGGACTATGGTACTGTTTATCAACAATTCTATATTTCATTGTTTGGTTTTTTTACTAGCACGGTCCATGTCCGGTTATGCTATCATCGACATTCTTTTAAGATTTTAAGTTACATGATACGACTGGATTTTCGGTCTTTTACATAGTTCTCTATTGTATGAAATAAAACATTTTCTGTTTAAAACTGAAATATATTAATGCAGTTTTCAACAAATACATTTTGAGTAACAGTACTTTTACCATTTACATTTAAAATGTACAAAAGTCTTCCCCCTGACTTGTTTCTATGCGTATTTTTTCATATTAATTCAATTTCGGCGCCCCAAAACTCACTACTGTTTTTGACTTTTGACTCCAAAAAGGTTTATGAGTTACACAGACATGTAGAATCTTATTTAATTTCCATGAATTAAATTTTGCGAATATGTGGAGGTACGGTGGGGCTACAACTGCGCCCACGCCATTTTGGATTTTACGAGAAAATATGGGGCACACTAAAGTTAACTTCTCTTGAACCTTCATCGATTCCGCAAATCTGGTTAAAACACCTGACGAATTGATGCCATCAAATTTTGTAACACGATCGTCTATTTTTCTTTGATTGCCAACTTTTCCTTTTTCCCAC
>NW_026938584.1:0-8474 GCF_032062105.1 Saccostrea cuccullata | reverse complement strand
ATTTTTAATTAAGCGGACTCTTCTCTTTGAATTTTAGTTGAAAATCGTCATATTTTAAAGCAGAAAAAATATCCTAAATTTTCCTTATTTGACAATCTACTATTTGGAGTTCAATATCTGGCAAAAGATTGTGATTTCGGCATTATATTGTTGGAATGAGTAGATTGTCACTACTGTAAACAATGTCATGTGCCCCAGAAATTTAGACCTTTCGCGACTCCCGCGCAAAAGAGCGGTAGTAAGTTAGATAACTCCGAGGTACTTATTGGTAGTCGCGATATTGCGTAATACAATGTAGAATTGAACACTTCCAGGGAAAGCATTGGTTTTGCAAAAATTGCCAAGTATACATGTATGTATAAAATAAATTATTTCAAGAAATTTTGGGTTTTTTTATGAATATATTTTTAATTTCCCCCGCCTTTGCGAAAGTGAGAGGACATTAAATTTCATTGTCAGTCTCCGTCTTTCACAAAACTAAACATCGGTCATAACTTTTGAATGAATTGATATATGGTTTTCATATTTGACATGATCATTTCCTATGGCTTTAGCTTCCATAAATCTTGACCTGAAGTTTGACATACTTTTTGAAAATTTAATTTGATCATTATTTAAACTTTGTCACGGAATTTGAAAGACGAAATATAAAGCTTTCATATTACATGTATCATACATATATATTATACCGAGGACGAGGTCCTTATAAAAATATAGTGATATATCAATGTTCCCTCGACCTTGTCCATTCATATAAAAGTTTAAAATTCTTTTTTTCAAAATATGATATTTATCGTTCAACGTTCTAAAAGAAAAATATTTGAAAAGGATTAACTGTGACGATGTTTACGAGCATTCTATGATTATTTACGTCCGTGTTTCACCATATTTTCAAAAATGTTGTTTTTTAATTTATAAATTATTATTATAACTATAGCAATATCCTGAAGCTGACTTTCCCATGAACTAGATAACTTGTACCAAGTTGTGTCTTATTGTTTAATGCTATCCAAACAATTAAATGAGATTATCTCATATTCATTTCAATAATCTATATTATTGTAAAAACCGCGCCAATGGCAGAATTGTTTAAACAGAGTTTATAAGGAAGTCATTTGGCGAATGGTTTAAGATTCATTAAGTGTAAAGAAATCATCTTCCTGCGAATTTAGGAAAAAAAGATTCATTTAAAAATCGTAAGTACAACTCATTCCTTAATTTGCTTTATATTTATCTGTATCAAATTCAATTGAATATAACCATCACTACGCTGTTAAATTTTTTTTTGAAGAAATCGTTATATATTGACGTATAATTTAATTTTCTTTATATTCTAGTCTCTCATTAATTATTTCCAAAAAGGAACACAAACTATTTCTCAATAACCTGGTTTGGTATGGGAACACACCCCCTTGACAACCAGCTGAATCATCTGTATCCATGCAATTCCCAGTCCTTGGGATTCATTGAAAATTCAGTATTTAACAAATGTACCTTTAATTTAAAACAGTAGCTCGATCTTACCTCATGTAAACAAACATCATGGCTGCTAGATCTGTGTAGATTGTATCAGTTATTACCTCCCCTTTTATAATTATTACCTCCCCTTTTATAATTTTTACCTCCCTTTTTATAATTCGCTTCGCGGATTATAAAGCGTAAACTGACCCAAACCAGGTTATATCGAATAATTTGGCCAAGAATTAGAGTCATTCTCCAATTCCTGAATGAATTATAACCTTGGTATATTAAAAAAATGATTTTTTACCAACCAATTATCTTTGAATTCTATTTATACATCAATACATGTCCTTTGATAAAATACGACGTGCAAGAATAAGTAATATTAAAAGTAAAAGATAGCTAATAATAATTTTTATGATGAAAAATAATATTTTTTATCTGACACTATCCTCGGTAGTCAGTAAAACAATAAAGAAATAAAAAGATATAATAGACTTTTTAGTTTTATTTATTTTGATTTTTTTTAGAAGATACATGTATCCATCACAAATAATAATAAACATTAATTTTAATTCCAATTGATAAATTCTGTCAATGGCACTAATGTTGGTTTTAAAAATTAAAACTAGAGGTACTGTGAGCAATGAGCTCACTAAATGATACCCCCACCTCCCGTATGTGTATAAATGGCAGTGTCTATATTTTGCTATGGGACACCCAAAATATGTGTCGGATAAAATAGTAAAATAGGAGGTACACAATGGCAATATATTTACATTCAGTGTAATTTTCACTATGAAATCCATTAGAAATCCACGACGTTTAAATCTTTAAAACACAAGCGAAACCTTTTCACTGCGCTTTAGAATACACAGTAGGAACTACATTCATTTTCAATACTTTAGGAACACCAACATGTACATTGTTTTGGCGCAATTTAATATTGAAAAATAAATCCTGTTAAATTAACATAAAAAAAAAAACAAACGTGCGTTTAAAATTAATTTGTTACTTTTTCCCTTTCAATGTTCGTTTGCGTTATTAAACTTTCAACGTCACAAATGGCTTACGTCTATAAAACATACCAGTTTTGAAGGACGCTAAATTCACTTTAAAGATTACAGAAATCAATAATTATGAAGAGGAAAAATTAGAGAATGAAAATATAAGCATTGAATTCATATTTTGGGATGTCTTCGGTCCTATAACACACCTCGTCGTGCCGACAAATTATCATACCGCGCTATCGAGTGGTATTCAATTTGTCGGCACGGCCAGGTGTGTTATTGGACCGAAGACATCCCAAAATATAAATTCAATGCTTAAATGTTATTAAGATTCTGTCAAAGTTTCATCAAATTTCATTCAGTGGTATGAGAGGAGTTGCGGAAAAGAGATGGGTACCCGAAAGCGTAACAGACGGACGGATAGACGTACGGACGGACGGACATCCCGATTACATTATACCCTCCCGCTTTTCAAGCGAAGGGTATAAAAAAGACTTTATCGCCCTGTGTAGGAGGCCCTACTGTAAAGGAAAATGAATAAAAAGGTTGGTTAATAGAGTACAATTTTTTCCTGAATGATTTTCAAAAAAATTGTTGGAAACATGTCTCTAAAGGCAATATAGAGTAAACTCAAGAATCGGTTTTTAATAGTTGTACTCGCCAGCGTCGAAGAGTGGTTCATGTGTAGCCGCACGAGTGATGCAGTGGTATATGTAGGGACGTCTGCACTTGAGTCAATGAGTAAAGGAATTGATTCTTACGTGGCGGGTTCGATCGGGTGAGATCGTATAAACCGAGGTCCCGTGTCGCAGTAGGTGCTGGCAAAAAGATCCCTTCCTGCTCAATGGCCCTGACTGCCTAGTTAAGGTCAAAATTTGCAACTCTCATCATGCAAGTGTCGACGTTTCCATGTGGATGAAAATTCTCGAGAGGGACGTTAAACAGCAAAAAACACAAATTACTTGTATAGAGAATTATGGTATAAATGCAATAGATAAGCAATGAATTAACTTACAAAAACATATTTTTAGAAATAATTTATTGATGTTTGAAAAGTGAGCTTTTCTGATTACCTGTTGTGCGTCGTCGATCCGTCAGTGCGGACCCTGCTGTCTGTTCGTCCGTCGGTCTGTTAATTTTTCACATTTTCAACTTCTTCTCAAACCACTGGACCAGTTTAACCAAATTTGGTACAAAGCGTCTTTGGGTAGAGGGGGGTTTAAACTATCAAAATAAAGGAACAGGTCCCTTTGGAAGGGAGATAACCACGAACAGACAAAAATAAAGAAAAAAGGTGGGATAAAAAAAATTATTCTCTAGAAACACTGGGCCAGCAAAGCTGAAACTTATATGGAAGCATCCTAGCATAGTGTATATTTTAAATTGTTAAATCATGACCCCCGGGGGTAGGGCGAAAACACAACAGTAAATAGAAGTTTAACATTGAAATGTATAGGAAAAATCTTGAAAATATTCTTTACAAAAACCACTGGGTTACATAAGATGACACTTTTGTGAAAGCATTCTAAAGTAATGTAGAGTTGAAATTGTGCACATCATGACCACCGGGGGTAGGGTGGGGTCTTAAAAGGGGAAATCTGTTAAAGAACAGTATGGTCAAAGTTACTCAGGTGAGGTACATGTGTGTGGCCCATGGTCCTGCAGCTTTTACAATCTAGAGCTCATTTACAATACTTTTGATGATGTTGTAGAGAAATACATTTGAAAAATATGCGTCACAGCATTTGATCTTATGGCAAGGAGTTTCTTTCATGTTATTAACTTTTTGAAATAAAAATGCATGAATGCTTAAATGAAAGAAAATGAAACGAAACTATTAATTTGTTCACTTACAAAATTATTTTTCTTGATGTATTCAAGATTGTTTTCAGAAGTCGATAAAGGTTTTCTATGCGTGGGTTTTGAATTTAAAAAAAGTACATAAGTGATTAAAAGAGCATTAAATATATCTTTTTAAAACATTTGATGATTTAAAATATTGTCTTTTGTTTCAGAGAAAACTAAGATATTTTATAACATTTGGTTGCGTGTACCTAATGTGCATTTGCCTGTTTCACACAATGGCGTAAGCCAGAATATATATTACAACGAAGATTGCACGGCAGTTCTACAAGAAATAAATTCTTTAAGAAAAACGTTTAAAGACCTAAGTGCATCAGTAAATAAAATCATTGTGGCGTTAGACAAAGGCTGAATGCATTTGAATCTAGAGGTATGAAAGTCAAACATCACTTTTAATTGTCATTGTAATTGAACATATCATGGAAATTACATGCTGTAAAACGAGAATATTTGGCGCACTACTAATTTTAGCGCCTTTGGTGCAAGAGCCCCTGGGGCCCGTTCTACAAAAGAACTTACGACTTAAGACCAAATTTAATTCTTCATATAAAAATTATAATAAATTTTATATCGAAAATTATTTTAAACTTCTTAAAAGGAACGTGGTAAGATATTTTTACACAAACAATTTCAAAGAGATTTATTAATTTTGCCAAAGAACTATATGCGGTATATTGCATATGTTTGCCCCCACAAAAGTCAAATTTTGAAAACTTCCTGAAATGTGCTGAATTCAATAAATTGTACGAGAAATATAAGTTAACAGAAAATATTATAGTTCCAGAGCAGTGTATTCACAATTTCTGTTTTTATGACGTCACAAACTAGTCCGATTTTATATCCTTTTTCAGAAAGAGGACAAAATGGACAAAATTTCAACAATTTAAGCTTTAAAATTTATAGAGCGCATGTGTGTTCAGGAACAATATTGACATATTTCATTGATATTATCATTCTACACATTATATCAAAATATTTATCCTGAACACACATGCGCTCGGTGACTTTTATTTAAAATATCGACGAAATATGTACATTTTTCTGCAAAATTCATAAAAAACTGAAATTTACGTCATATTTGTGACGTCATTATATACATATGACGTCATTACTTATGAAATTATTCAGTGCTTTGAAGTCAGCATATACTCCCCTGTTTAAGGACTTAATTAAATATTACTCCATCAAAGTTTGATTTTGGGGGGCAAATGTTGGTTAATACCGCATATAGTTCTTTTACAATCATCCGAAGTTTTTGGTCTAAGTCGTAAGTTCTTTTGTAAAATGGGTCCCTGAACGCTAAAATTTATTGTGCGCAACGGATTTCTAAATATTACTTTTTGTGTGTGTTCAAAGTACGTGTAAACGGGAACGCGCGATTACGTAATGTCGAAGGGTCGTTGGATTTTAGCACTGCACATGGTAGGATCAATCGAGAAAGTT
Organism: Saccostrea cuccullata; assembly: GCF_032062105.1. Lineage (NCBI taxonomy): Eukaryota > Metazoa > Mollusca > Bivalvia > Ostreida > Ostreidae > Saccostrea > Saccostrea cuccullata. The sequence continues at coordinate 2,697 of NW_026938584.1, read as the reverse complement.
CTGGCAAATTATTATTTAATTAAACTATTGTTACCTAGGTAGATGTTACCTGTAACCCTTCAAAGTTTGGTTCTCAACCATCTATCGCCTCGAAGTAAACAATGCAATCAAGCATGGCGATTGACCTTACAGATAATACCTGATTATGATTATCGTTTATTCAAGTAACTTTATTTCGTCATGTTTCTATGCATGCATTGTCTTAATATGAATAAGATGCGTAAATACTCCATTTCTTTTATTTAAAAATAAAATGAATTTAATATTGTGCCACGGCCATGTGATTGCAACACTACGGTAAAGTTGACGAATCTTTACTTAAATACATGTACGGGAATGCTATTGTGTTCCCGTGCTTGATTTTAACCAAAAGTCACAATGTGGATAAAAAAAACAAAAAATCACATTTTATATATTTTAATGACAAGTGCAAGCCCTAGAATTTATTTGCGCTAATGCGCTCCTACTTGCGTATGCGCTAAAATACACTGTACGTATGCGCCAATTTTTTCTCGTTTTACAGTAATTTAATACATAGAAATAATTTGATTGAAAACATCTTTTGTTTAAGGTCAGATGACACATTCCTTAAAAATATATAATTTTTCCTAAGAATTTGTCATTGAAGTATAGGTACTTAAACAAGTTTTCTCACAAAATACTAGGGTACCTTACCAGGCATTTGGCCATGATACCACAGGGTCATATTTTTATATAACCCATATGAATAATCTTCTAAATGGCCTGTAACACAATTTTTGGTGTACTTATTTTTAAAAACATTTTTAAAATAATGTAGAAGTCAGAAGAGAATGACAAATATGAATAATTTTTGATATAATACCAAGAGATACAAAACATATATTTGAGGAACGTGTCGTCTGACCTTAAATATTTAAAATTTACTTTTTCTTTATACAGAAGAAACTCTTTTGTCATATGTAGTAAAATTAAGCTAAATAAAACGATTTCTTGTTGATATTTTATGACCAATTTAAAAAATTTTTTTTTTCTTTGATCAAAGTCTGTGGCCGAAATTGGATATTTTTTCGTCAGTCTTGTTATTTTGTTTCATTTGATGAATTGATCATGACATGGGTGAATGCACATTAATTAGAAAAAAAACGTTTCAATGTTACGCATTAAATTTTTATAAATCTATAATTCATAATGTATCAACAGTTTGACGAATTTTTTTTTAAATGTTTGGTATTAATACAGCAAACATGTTCCCGAAATGGCAGTACGTTGATTAGTCGTTAGCTAACGTCAGAGATATCACTGGTAGATGCTGCAAGTATTTGTACACATCATTTAAAAAAAAACATAACGTTTTCGGATTATTAATCTTGACCAATGCCTAATAATCAGTGGATTAGCAGTGCATATGACTTATGCACAGTTAAATTGATATCATATGTAAGTGGTGATGTTTCGGATATGCTTTATGACTGTTTTTTGACTCCATCGGAGCCTGGGTACATGCAGGGTGTTTCAAAATGGCGGACATGACGAGGGTTGTGCCATTCGTACATTAGAAGGCTGGACAAGTATACGAAAGACAATATATGATACAAAAATCTTTGTTATTTTAATTTTTGGGAGATAGGTATAGAAACAAATTTTAGAAAGTCATAGGATCTTCCAATTTTCATGTGTTTCATTTGTGTCATAAATAAATGACATATTTACAACAATACTCATTCTTGGTTTTTCATTCAATCTGAAAAATAACAGAGCTGGGGGAAACTTTGTTTTAAATTTGCACTATTATCATATGGAAAGCATAAAATATATTATGGTATAATTCTACTGAAGTTTTTCTGTCTCTGGCTTTAATATTTAAGCGAGGAGTAAAGAATGACGCTTGATTTTTGTTTGTTGTTTAAAGTCCCTCTTGAGAGTTCCTAATAATGGGACTCCACCACATGCCGGTAGGGAGCTGTAAAATTTGACCTATGCTTAGCATGCACTCAGAGCAATTGAGCAGTTAAGGGAGCATTTTTGTTGCTCTCTATCGGTAAGTGGTTGCGTCTCGACATGTGTAAAAAAAATCTCAAGAGGGACCTTAAACAACATTCAATCAATCAATCAATCAATCAATCGATCTTTTCCTTTGTAGATATAACTCTGTGGATCAGTGCTACAGATATGTTGACAGAGGGGAAATTCGTATGGAATTCCACAGGACAACCCTTAACATTTAGCAATTGGGGAGAAAATGAACCGAATAATTTCGATAACATTGAAGACTGTGCTTCTTTATATGCTAGTGAAAGTCTGATAGGTCAATGGAATGACTGTCCTTGTTTTCGGGTTACTAAATATATATGTGAAATGAGAATAAGTTAAGGTTTTATCTTACTTGCACGAGAAAGATGTATATCTAACGTGCACTTCGCATTTACTATGAAATAATTTAAAAGCATCAATTACATAAACTGGCAATTCTTCAGTTTGTTGAAGATGTAAATGTCTATGCTACTTACATTCTAAATCTATCTGTACTGATTTTATTTTTTTTATCCAGAGAGAGAGAGAGGGGGGAGGGAGAGAGAAGAGATATAGATTATCTTTCCAATGTATCCTTGTTTTAAAAAAAATCTGTAAGGAGAAATTTTCCTACATAGATTATGTAAAAATTTGTTACTAAATGCCTTCTTGTCCAAGAATCAAGGCCGGGCCTGTATTTAAAAG
>NW_026938583.1:0-8350 GCF_032062105.1 Saccostrea cuccullata | reverse complement strand
TATTAATGCGGCACTAAATTCGGACAACTTACATTCGTCTTCTTTAAATTTGTGCCGCTTTTGCTAGGGGCATTGTTTACATGTTTAATTTTACTTTGAATCGAGATAATCAAGATAGTTTATTTAAAAAACAGTATCAAATTAAAAGAAAGTAGAATGTATTCACAAAAATTAAGCAACATAGAAGTAAGGACAATTAAAGAACGATAAAAGCTCAAGTTAATGTAATAAAGACGAATACGAAAACAATAAAGTGACATATAATTACAATAATAACAAAGCATAAAGAAGTAGGAAAAAGAATAAAGGCAAGATACATAGACTTTTGGCGGTAATTCCCTTCCATATAATTCAGCTTTTATAGGCCTAGGCATTTCAATTCATGGAAGGATATGGAGATAACGAACAGTTTTCAATCTCAAAGTCCGTTCAACAATTCTTGTGAAAGCGGATAGCTGAAAATGATAAATATACATTACAACACCAACACATTTACATGACGTCTTTTATTTAGATATAGGTACATATAAAACTGAGTATATATCAAGTGTTGATAAGCAGATCAAAAGTTTGATGAATCCTGGTTATTACTCAATATACTTGTACATGTAATTTATACCTATAAAAATCTATGGAAATAATTTTTTATAGCAGACCATCTTGTGCATTAATCTGAAATTAAGGTTTTCATCAGGGGCGGTACAGGATTTGTGGGGGGGGTGGATAACTTTTTTGGGGGCAAGGGGTCGGGGGCCCCTTAAGGCCCCCAGTGGGTCCGGGGCGAAGCCCTGGTGGGGGCCCGGGGGGAACCCCCCGGAAAGCCCTGGGTTTTGTGTTTTTAGAGAAAAACCGGGCCTTAATAGTGCATATTTTTCAATTTTTTTTTTAAAAGTGGCATATAGGTTGGATGTTTGAATGATAATATTGCATTGAATGTTTCTCAGTTCTCATTATATTTTAGCACATGCCACTATAATAAAGGATTTACCTACTTAGTAATTCCCTTAGTGGTATTGGTTAGTGATATACCAAAGTAGGTGTTTAATATATTTATATCATACTTTGAAGGGGGGGGCGGGGCGCGCCCCCGAAGCTCCTGGATTTTTTTTATTTTAAGATAAAATCAGCAGAAAGTGGTTTGGTTGGGTTTTTTACCAAAATGTGGCATTATAAATATTAGTCACATCATACTTTAAAATTTTTGGGGGGGGGCGCCCCCCCCCCCCCCCTTAAAAAGCCGTGTTCATGAATCAAATGATTTCGGTATTTGTCAAAGCTAAAATGCAGTGTACATGTAACAGTAAATGTAACAGTAAATGAGAAATATACGACGATGCTGTTTGAAAAAAATAATAAAAAGCACCGTGTACTTTTAATTTAAAGGGCTTTAGATATTTTAGCTCACCTGAATGAAGGCTCAAGGGAGTTTTTCTGATCAAAAATTTTCTGTTCTCTGTCATTGTCGGGGTTTTCGTCATCGTCAACGTAAACTTTTTACATTTTAAACAATCTTGCCACAAAGTATCCTTAAGTGAAGGGGGTTTAAATTTGTTCAAATGAAGTGTAAGCTCTCTTTCCCAAAGGGGGAAAAAATTATGAATTAATAAAAAAATATTGGCATCATTTAAAAATTATCTTCTAAACCACTGGGCCAGGTAAGATGAAAATCACGTGGAAGCATCCTCAGGTAGTGCAATTCAAGTTTGTTTAAATATACCCCCGGGGAAAGGGGGGACACAATTGTTAATCAAAATTTTACATAGAAATATATATAGGACAATATTTGAAAATATTCTTCTCAAGAGCCAGTTGGCCAGAAAAACTTTTTATGTGAACATGGAAAAATCCCGGGGAGTTTAAATTTTAAAATGTTAAAAAATTTATCAGTTGGGTATGGTAGGGGTGTTTATTTACAGGTAGGAAATCTGGTAAAGAACAGAAAGGCAAAGCTTCTCATGTGAGCGATGAGGGCCCCTTGGCCTTTGTTTTTTTTTATGACCCCCGGGGGGAGGACAGGCCACATAAAAATTTGGGAAAATCTTTTTTCAAGAATAAAACGATAAAATATAATCTGTTCAAATGCAAAAACATTAAATATTTTAAATTTTACAATGATATTAATTTTCCAGTGACAATACTTTAAAATTTTCAGAAATGTTTTATCTTTGCAATGTTGCCATACGGGGGCATCAGTGTTTCACAAACACATTTTGTTTTATTATATAATACTATGTGACCTTAAAATATATATTAACAAATAAGAAATATTTAGGGGATAATTTACAATTTAAACGCTAAAATTTGATATTTTTGTTCAAAACATAATGACAGGACATTACAGTATAGTAAAGAAATATAATGTATAAAACGGCGTTGCTGTCGTTGTTGACGTCCCAGGTTAAGGTTAAGTTTCTTTTTAACTACTTTTATATCCTATATGAATTAGACATGTATGGAAGATATTTTAATTGTGTGTTTCATTCTACCAGTCAAGGTTTCAGATGCTGCAATTTCAGCAAAGGAATTGCCATGTTAATTTTTATGAAGCATGTGAACATTTTTGGTGCAGTTTCTGATCTAGGTCATTCTCAAATAACTACGAGCACTATAATGACCAAACTTGCATGAATGATACATCTAATGATGCATACTACAATACAAACTTGCTTTGGATGCTTGATCTGACTCACATTTTACTGGTGAGTGACCAAGTAAGAGTTTTTGGTGCAGGTTTCATTTCCAAATAACTAAAAGCCCTATGTTACCAAACTTGCTTGGATGATGCATCTAGGGATGCACACTACCAGGCTTGCATCGGATGCTGAATCTGATCTACATTTTCCGCATGCGTGAACAGGTGAAAGGTTTTGATGCAGGGTCGATTTCCAAGATACTATGAGCCCTATAATGACTTAACTTGATATAAAATTCATATTTGGGCTAAGGTCTTTTAAAGCTCATTTTATTGCAAATAGAATGTGACCTTAATTTTTTCGAAAAACCATGTTAGCTTAGAAAGTTCGTTAAGCTGTATAGTAAAGTTGTCACATAAAGATACAAAATGATACAAAAAGAAAAAAAAAGTTTTGATCGATTCCTAAGTGTAAAAAACTTTACGGAAGTTGGACTTAAATTTGTATCTAGATTGGAAGCTTTTAAAAGCTTATGTAGTTATTAGTTGTTTTAAAAATCATATTTTTTTAAACTGCCGTCCCTCCATTATTGTCCCCCGCTTTCGCGAAAGCGAGAGGACATTAAATCTCATTAGTCTATCCGTCTGTCTGTCTGTCAGTCTGTCCGTCCATCACAAAAACTTTAACCTTGCCCATAACTTTTGATTTACTGGAGAGATGAATTTCATACTTCATATGTGTGTTCCTTGTGACAAGCCCTTTCTTTGGGTACCACCAAATTTGACCTTCTTACCTTGACCTTGGAGTTTGACCCACTTTTACACAAAAATTCCAAATTTTTACTTTGGGAATAACTTTTAAATGGTAGGTAAAAGGACTTTCATATTTCACATATGTATATTTTGAATCAAGACCTTTTATTGGATACCAACAACTTTGACCTTTTTACCTTGACCTTTCAGATTTCCGTACTTATGAAAAAACTTTAACCTTGACTATAACTTATGAATGGTAATGGCTAGGGCTTTCATACTTCATATAAATAATTCTTGAGAGAAGACCTTTCATTGAATACTAAAAACCTTGGCACTTATGACCTTGACATTTGAGTTAGACCTTTTCAAAAACTTTGACCTTGGCCACAACTTTTGAACAGTGGATACCAGGACTTTTATATTTCACACATGAATTCTTTGTGGCAAGACTTTTCATTCGATACCAACAACCTTGACCTTTTGACCTTGAACTTGGAGATTTTTTTGTAATTATGAGAAACCTTTTTTGACCATTACTTTAGAATGGTGAGGGCTTAGGCTTTCATACTTCATATATGTTATTCTTTTGAGAAGACTTTTCAATGGATACAAAGAACGTTAACCCTTTGACCTTGACCTTGTAGTTCACAGATAATTTCTAAATAGATGACTTATGATAGGGCGTTTATAGTTAGACACAAAATGTCATCATAAAAAATTACATATCACCCAAAATGACACCGAAAGCGGGGGACCACAATTCCTTTTTTATAATCTAGCTTACATTTGAATTTTTTTCAAGTCTAAGCTTTCGTAAAAATGAAAACTATATTCAATTCATTATTCTAATATAATATTGAGAGGCAGAAAAGAAAATAGGCCATCATATCGCCAAAAATATAGTCCCTGTTAGTTTTCAAATAGTTTACCTTTTTTGTAGAGCTGTACAATTGTGATGGGGAAATAAGATATGGTCTTTTAAATCTATTTCAACTTAATATAAAAGATATATAAGCAAATATACTTCTAATATTTCATCTGGTTAGATTGCAGAGAAGATTCCTATCTTAACATAGCTTTGGAGGATTCAAATCATTGAAGACATCATTGCACATTCTTTTTTTTAGCGGGGCCCAATCTAGTTTGAAATTACGAAAAGGGAATGGTAAAAAATGTAATTCTTTTAAAATGTGTTTGTTTGTATTATGCTTAGAAAAATTAGAATGAAATGTTGTTACCTTGCCTTTATTGAAGCCAAATATGGGCACTTTCAAGCAAGATATGGACCAATTTTCGAGTGTGTGTTTTTTCTTCCTTCTTTTTTTATATCCCTGTAAACGAAGTTTCGGGGGGGTTAGTTTTTGTCGTGTCCGTCTGTCTGTCTCTCTGTTTGTCTGTTTGTCCACAAAAACTTTAACCATACCCATACTGTTGATTTTGTGGAGCTATGACTTTCATATTTCACATGTGTATTCCTTGTGACAAGAACTTTCTTTGGACCACAAATTTGACCTTGGAGTTTGACCCACTTTTACATGAAATTTTACTTTGACCTATATGCTAGAAATAGCTTTTTCCTCTGTTTGCCATAACCTTCTAACCATAGGAGATAGGGACTTCATATTTGGTATGCATACTCCACTTATAAAGTCCTTTAAATGACAACAAGGTAAATGATCTTGTGACCTTGACTGTGACCTACATGTATATGCTAAAAATAGCTTTTTCCACTTTTTGTCATAACTTTTGAACCATAGGAGATAGGGACTTCATATTTGGAATGCATACTCCATAGATTAAGTTCTTTCAAATGACACCATGGTCAATGACCTTGTGACCTTGACTGTGACCATTATGCTAAAAATAGATTTTTTTTAACTTTGTTGCCGCCGGGCGCATAGTGTTTCACAAACACATCTTGTTTAAAAATTGAACCTTGGCGATAACTTCAGAAATGTTGGGGCTATGGCTTTCATGTTCTACATAAGTATTCTATGTGACAAGACCTTTCATTTGATTCCTAATTACATTGACCTATTGACCTTAACCTTGGAGATTTTTGTACTTATTGGAAAAAAAAAACTTGAACATTGGCTTACTCCCAAATTTCACACTTGTTTTCCAGTGAGAATTTCGTACCAATCAATAAAATTTGCATTTTAAAAAAAGTTTAATCTTAGATATGATGCCATATGGGGGCATTAGTGTTTCACAAACATATCTTTTTTTAACACAGTTATACGTACTCAAACTCCCCAATAGACAAAGGAATTTACAAATTAAAAAAATAAATGAAATGTTTTGATTTGATATAATTCATACAATTTTTGTTCCTTTTTTAATACATGAAATTAAAAAGGGGCATATCAAAACCCACAATAGGACTTATTTTATCCAACTAGATATTTTATAAATCGCAATAAGTATACATAACATCAAGAACTGCATTAGTTTCTAAATATTAAATAATTCTCACATTATTAGGTAATTTTCTCTCCATGTTTAATTTTTTCTAACACACAGGGTTAGGGTTAATTACGAATTTTAAAAATATCATGTACAAAAAAAAAATATTTGGGGAGTTACATTTAAAGGATTTATAGACATTTCTTTAAAACCAAGATAATCCAAGCATTTTCAAGTCCTCATAAAAAAGGTTGTGTATAAACATATCAACATGTTCAAAGAGAAAGACTAAAATAGTTTACGTTGGTTGCAGTGTTTATTTTTTCTAACTCACAAATTGAAATACAAGATAAAATTTATAGATCTATACCAAGAAATTTATACCTGAAGTAAATTATTTTCAAAAGTTATTTATTAATCAAAACATTTATATTTCAAAACTTGTAAATTGTGGAAATGCCAGAATGAGCCAGCTTTCTACATGCATAATCTATAAAGTTACAAAGATTTCCGAAACATTTTAGCAGAATTTGACGTCATTTTCATTGTGACGTTATTGTAATTAATTGTGAGGCAGTAAAGGGGGTACTGTGACGTGCCTGAAATGAACTGCGTAAAACGTACATGTGCAGATCAAATAATTTTCATTAATTAAGTTAATTAAATAAAAGTTACTTCCAGTCAAACAGGTTTGAAGTCCTTCTCGTTGCTTTGTTCTAGTCTTCTTATTTTCTCTTACCAATTTTGTACACACAATTTTTTGAAAAAGGCTTGATAGATTTTCATGAAATTCAAGGGTCTAATAGAACATCAAAAATGTAGATACATTTTATATTTTGATGTAGTCACATCTGGTTCGGAGATTTGAGCGATTTTTGTGATTTTTAAAATTATAAATTTTATTTTGGCAATTATATGCACAATTCAACTCTACATACATTGTTCTAGCATGATCAACAGTTCAAAATTCATACCTCCATGCTCCATGGGTTTTGAGCGACAAAAATCTTTTTAAATCATCATAAGCTCTCAACATTGTTTATGACCTGAGGGTGTGTCATAGCCTTGACCCAAGGTCGTTTATGCAAGATCAAATTCACTGAAAGAAAAAAAGTTTATTTGTGTTCTGTCAATGTTTCAACAAGTTTTAAACATTTCTAAGATCAATATTCTTGATTTGGCACCTTAACTGATAAAAAGGGGGTAATTTGTCCCCTTGGTCAGTTCTAGTTATACATTAAGAATATCAGGTAGACTATTGTCAATACAAGTACAAAAAAAAATTAAAGAAAAATTGAATGAAGATTCACGAGGAGTTATTGCCCTTAGCAACATAATTTAAAGATTGAGTTTTTGATAAAAAAAGAAAATACACTTTAAAATTTATTTTTTATCACAACTATTGAAAAGTATTCTTCCAAAAGTTTTTTTTTTTCGGTATGAATTTAGAATTAAAAACATTTTTGTAAAAACGTATAAGTATTACACCTAAAGAAGATGAAAATAGTGCAGTAAACACATATCATTTAAAAAATCAGTTTTTCTACCAAAGCTGAAGGTATGCATCAAACAGTTTTTTTTTCCTTTATTCTCTAGAGGATGACAACACTGAAAAGAAGATTTAAGACAAGGTTTTTGAATGAAAAAAAAGAAAAGGAAGAACTTAAAAGTAAGTACATGTAGTAGAAGAAGGTTTTATTTGGTATCATGTCATGATGCACAAAACAAATACACATAATTATACATGTCATTATGCATAAAACATATACAAATAATTATACATGCCATTATACATAAAACAAATACACATAATTATATATGTCATTATACATAAAACAAATACACATAATTATACCCCCCGCAAAAAGAAGTTGGGGGGGATATAGGAATCACTTTGTCCGTCTGTCCGTCCGTCGTCTGTCTGTGCATTCGTGTCCGGTCCATATCTTTCTTACAGAGGGACATTAGAATCTACTACTCTACACTAAGATTGCTCATGACCTAAGGGTGTGTCTTGACCTTGACCCAAGGTCATTTGGGGAAGTTCAAGGTCACTGGAAGAAAAATTTCATAATTTGTGTCCGGCCCATTTCTTTCTTATGGATAAACTTGGTAGGTTCTCATTTCACACAAAGATTGCCCATGACCCAATGTTGTGTCATGACCTTGATCCAAGGTCATTTGGGAAAGTTCAAGGTCACTTGAAGAAAATTTTCATAAATCATGTTTGATACATATCTTTTATAGATAAACTTGGGAGGTTCTCATTTCACACAAAAAATGCTCCTTACCCAAGGGTGTGTCATGACCTTGACCCAAGGTCATTTGGGAAAGGTCAAGGTCACTGGAAGAAAAAAAAAATTATATTCCCTGTCCGGTCCATATCTTTTTTATGGATAAACTTGGTACGTTCTCATTTCACACAAAGATTGCCCATGACCCAAGGGTGTGTCATGATCTTGACCCAAGGTCATTTTGGGAAGTTCAAGGTCACTGGAAGAAAAAATTCATAATTTGTATCAGGTCCATATCTTTCTTTTGGACAAACTTGGTTTT
>NW_026938582.1:0-8516 GCF_032062105.1 Saccostrea cuccullata | reverse complement strand
AAAAAACAAGTAATTATCACACTCAATTGGGGCCCTTTGGGGTACAGGTAGACTTACCTGTATGAATAATCTACCAGAATTGAAACAAAATAAAATGTATTTTTATTTCATTTTTTTTTTAATTTGAGCACTATTATGAATAAATATTTTGTATGCATATTTTTTAAATAAATAATTTTACAAGCACAAAACATATTAAAAACTACAAGAGGCCCAGGGGCCACAGCGCTCACCTGAGCACATCAGGCTTGAATTTACCCCCCCCCTTCCAGGCGTTCATCATTTGAACAAACTAGAATCTACACTACCTGAGGATGATTCCATATAAATACCCCGGGTATCACTAATCATAGCTTTGAAGTACTTGAAAAGAAGATTTTAAAAGGTTTCCCAATATTTCCCTATGTAAAACTTGGGTCGGCCATTTTGAATCTACACTACCTAAGGATGATTCCACATGAGTTTCCTCTTTCCTGGCCCAGTGGTTCTGGTTAAGAAGATCTTTAAAGATTTTTCCTATATATTCCTATGTAAAACTTGGGTCGGCCATTTTGGCCCCATCCTTGCCCCGGGGGTCATGATTTGAACAAACTTAAATCTACACTACCTGAGGATGATTCCACATGAGTTTCATCTTTCCTGGCCCAGTGGTTCGGGAGAAGAAGATTTTTAAAGATTTTTCTAATATATTCCTATGAAAAACTTGGGTCGGCCATTTTGGCCCCACCCTTGCCCCGGGGGTCATGATTTGAACAAACTTGAATCAACACTACCTGAGGATGATTCCACATGAGTTTGATCTTTCCTGTCCTAGTGGTTCTTGAGAAGAAGATTTTTAAAGATTTTTCTTATATATTCCTATGTTAAAATAGGGTCGGCCATTTTGGCCCCATCCTTGCCCCGGGGGTCATGATTTGAACAAACTTGAATCTATACTACCTGAGGATGATTCCACATGAGTTTCATCTTTCCTGGCCCAGTGGTTCTGGAGAAGAAGATTTTTAAAGATTTTTCCTATATATTCCTATGTAAAACTTGGGTCGGCCATTTTGGCCCCACCCTTGCCCCGGGGGTCATGATTTGAACAAACTTGAATCTACACTACCTGAGGATGATTCCACATGAGTTTCATCTTTCCTGGCCCAGTGGTTCTGGAGAAGAAGATTTTTAAAGATTTTTCCTATATATTCCTATGTAAAACTTGGGTCGGCCATTTTGGCCCCACCCTTGCCCCGGGGGTCATGATTTGAACAAACTTGAATCAACACTACCTGAGGATGATTCCACATGAGTTTCATCTTTCCTGGCCCAGTGGTTCTGGAGAAGAAGATTTTTAAAGATTTTTCCTATATATTTCTATGAAAAACTTGGGTCGGCCATTTTGGCCCCACCTTTGCCCCGGGGGTCATGATTTGAACAAATTTGAATCAACACTACCTAAGGATGATTCCACATGAGTTTCATCTTTCCTGGCCCAGTGGTTCTGGAGAAGAAGATTTTTAAAGATTTTTCCTATATATTCCTATGTAAAACTTGGGTCGGCCATTTTGGCCCCATCCTTGCCCCGGGGGTCATGATTTGAACAAACTTGAATCTACACTACCTGAGGATGCTTCCACATGAGTTTCATCTTTCCTGGCCCAGCGGTTCTGGAGAAGAAGTTTTTTTAAAAATGCCATTAATTTTTAGCAAATTCATGATTATCTCCCCTTGGAAAAGGGCGTGGCCCTTCATTTGAACAAACTTGAATCCCCTTTACCCAAGGATAATTTGTGCCAAGTTTGGTTGAAATTGGCCCAGTGGTTCTTGAGAAGAAGATGAAAATGTGAAAAGTTTACGACAACGACGACAACGACAACGACGAAAACGCCGACAACGACAGACAACGGACAAATTGTGATCAGAAAAGCTCACTTGAGCCTTTGGCTCAGGTGAGCTAATAAATCATCTTGAAGTTCTATTGATTAGCAGCACCGATTTTCACATTATATATGAAATAACACTGTTTCACTTTCATATTACACATATTTACAATGTTTACAATTTATTTAGTCCATCTACATATGTTTCTCCGCAACTAAAGGATTACACATAATGCAAGGTGAAGAAGTTCATAAACTTCATCTGTATTTTATGATGATTTAATCATGTTAATAGAATGTTTTAATAATTAATAATGATGAATAGCTAAAATAAATTAAACAAACTTTATAGAAACACTTTATTATCATACATAAATATATACATTATTTTTAGAAAAAAAACCCATAATACATAACTATATACATTATTTTTAGAAAAAAAAACCCCATTTGTGTTAATTTATCAAAAAGAGTTTGAAATGTAGCACAAAAAGGGGATAATAATTTCATAGTTCATCGATCGTAATAGATTATAATGTACAACATTAGATTTTAATATACAGCTTGTACTGTATTTTTGCACTATGTTTTGATAATTAAAAATTATAAATAAATAAAATAAATTAAACAAAACTTTATAGAAATTTCTATTAAAGGGGATGATAATTTGTAAGTTTTCAATCAATACTATTAATATTATGGGAAAAAAAATTAAATTAAAGGTACAATAAAATGTTCATTTTTCTTAAATCTTTATTTTATCTACTTGTATTTATTTATTCAGTATATTTCGGAAAATAGAAAACCCTCTGAATTAAAATAAAATTGAATGAATATATCTGATTTATAAAATATTGCTTAATCAGGAAAACACAGGTAAGTCTACTTGTACCCCTTAGAGGGCCCCCTAATTGAGTGTGATAATTACTTGTTGTTTTTTCCGAGTAGCCATTCAGGGAACACACCGCACTTTCACTATTAATCAATAAAGTCCTGTCCTAAACAAGAACTCCTGTCACAAAGGCCACGATTGCACGATTTTGACAGCTGGTACGTCAATGCTTAACATAATCAAGCTGCAAGTTTGACAGCTTGATGTCGAAGAGTAAATAAGATAAAAAAAAAGTTATATACTTTGTATGGTTTTTGTCACATCCCTCATGCCAAAGGGGACAGAGACTATGAAGTTAAAAACATTTGTCCCCCTGCACCCCTATAAACTACATGCAAATTTTATTTTTGAAATTGGTTCAGCTGTTTTGGATAGGAATCTGAAATGTTTAAATGTAATAAGAGTTTTAAAAAAAAAAAGGTTATTCTGAGTGACTCAGCTACGTGACTTAAAAAGGAATGTTATAAGAAGACACGTGAAAAGTGCTTCAAATAATAATTTTAAAAATGAATAAAAAGCTTAACGTTTATTAATGACACGAATTATATTATTAATATTACAAAATATACAACAAAAACACACGGCCTTAAATTGCGGACCATATTTTCATATAAGGCCAAACCGACAAGGATAATCATATATGTAATGATGACTTCATGTGAGTATGGTCACTTGTTTCATGACACGAACAAAACAAAAAGTAGGAAATAAAAAATAAATAAAAATTAAATAAATAAACAAATAAACAAATAGAAGTAAAATAAAAGATAAAATGTTTAATTATTTAAGAAATAGATATACACATGTATAATAAGACGCAGAAAAGAAGAAATTCAAAGAAATGAAAACATATTTTTCAGAAGAAATTCACAAAATTAAATAGTGAAAAAAAAAAATAATAATAGTCTTATTTACTTAAAAAATAAAACACAGCGAAATTCAATGAAGAATAGAAGAAAGAAACTATCATAAGATTAAACGTAGAATATAAAATGAAATAAACGGGTAAATTATACTTCTCAGTGAAACATGAAATGAATTTTATTTTTTAGTTTAAATTTCCGTGTATCTTAATTTAAGCGTTTTACCTCATCGTTTTCAATTAATGTTTCATAAGATGACAATCTTTAAAATAGCAGATACTAAGTTTAAGTGGAATTTAAAACAATACGTAAATTGATACTTACTGTATTCTTCTACATGAAGTCTGATTTCTGACCAAGCTTCCAGAAATGATTTAACACCCTGCTCAATTTTACCATCATCTAAAGAATAACATAACATTGATCAGAATAATCAAACGTTCTGCATTTTAGAAACATTGTCAAACTATATTGTATCTTTTTATAAGTGAACTTTCATGCAAACATAAATGTTCACAGACACAAACTAGAATCAACATTCTATCAATATAACAACTATGGTTCAGTATTTAATATGATGTTATAAGGATTTTAGAAAGTGGTGGCGTTACATTAATCTTTCTGGTGAATTGCAAAAATAATATCGTTAAATGGAAATTACCATTTGGTATTGAATCTATATATTTTCGTATAGTCGTGTTCTGCATGTAGTCAGGGTCTACTCTTCTGTTTAACCGTCCAAGAAGCGTATTATGCAGATAAATAATGTCTGGCAGGTATCTCAGTACCTGGAGTTGGTGACACTGAAAAAAGAGAATCAAGATACTAAAGATAATGCGTATAAATGAGAGAGAGAGAGAGAGGAAGGGAGAGAGAGTACCATTTTCAAGTAAAGATCAAGAACAGCACATCTTTTTGTTTTTTTTCTCCATCCTTCAAACTGAACACGGAAAGTTCTGAAGGATGTAGGTCTGTAATATTTCCATAGGGCTGATTGAAATAAGGTTTTCAGGAGTGACTTCACTGACATCAACTTCCTCACTTAAAATTGTTTGCAATAGATGATGCTCTTCTGAAAGTGTATGAAAAAATTCAATGAAAAAGTATTAATATTTTCAAATTAAACCCTGAGCGTACGATTTAAAAAATAATAAAATATAAGGGCGTCTTTCATATTCTATCCATCATCCTGATAGAAAAGCTTACAAGATTTTAGTTTTAATTTTAAATGTACACCCTGTGGTTTAAAAAGGCAAAGTGCAGTGGAAGAGAGGCGTTAGAGATGAAAATTAGAGACGGAGTCTTCGACATAAAATTACCTGTCGTATTAGAAACCAATTCTTTTTTCAGGTTTTCAACTAGTTGTCCTCCAGCCTAAAAGCAATATAAACATGTAAAACAGCTTTTATGAGTATTATTAATTCGTTCAATACATTTTTAGAGCATTACTCGCATAATCGTTTATCAGATATATTGGTGCTGTTCAAACAAATTCACCAAAAAACTATATGTTGCCCATTACAAGACAATGCGGAATGAGAAATTATAACACACACAAATCAATATCTTAATTAGAAACGTTGTTTTCAATTAAAGCGAGCTAATCAAGAGAATGAAAACAATTTTTTGCTAAATAAGTAAGCTTGTAATATATATTTTAAATGTCATTCAATGCTTAATGTTAGGATGTTCAATCAACATCAATAGAAACAAATTAATCACTACACTACACATGTAGCTTATGTTGCATTAGTTCAATGAAATTAAACGAACGGCTGACCTCCACCTCTGGTGTTTGCAAAGATTTGTGTTTGTTCTGTCAGTACTATTTATTGCATTTTAAATTCTAAGCACGTTTCATTCGGAATTGCATGAGGCAGTTTTTTTAAAATAATGTATTCTAATAAAGTAACTCTTAATTTTAACATATCCTTTTAATATCGTTAAATTTTATTTTGTTGAATAAGAAGAGTTGCGGATAAGACATAATAGCTCTTAGTGTTGTGGTAGGATTATATTTTATAGAGTAAGTAAATAAGATAAACTCTTTTTGGTTACGATCGTTTAATGACATTTCGGAAACTTTCCAGTTTTAAACAGTGATTTTGGAAACGTCCTTGTTGTGCAACTTATACATAGAAAGTAGATTTTGATTGGATAAAAGAGGCACGCCTTCAGATCGCGGTGTATTTAAAGCTTCAGCATTTCACGTTTAGATCAGGTTGGTCCTTGAACCTTCGTACCAGCTTACTTCCTGATAATCGGGTGGATTCCGGTTCTCCGTCTCTGTTTCGTTCAATTTATTTGTCTCGTTCACTCATTCAATATTATCCTTTTTCTCCCTAAATTTTACGTCCATTTTATTGTTAATTTCCAGTTCCTCTATCTCATTTTTGGTAAACCGGTTAGGTTAGGCATAGTAGATTTTTCGTGCAAGGGTGGGTCGCTTTCCTTTGGACTTAGCATTGGGTAGGACGGGCTCTGGACTTCGTACATTTGTTAGGTCTAGGCACTTATTTTTATATCCAGACCCATAAGAAAAAGGTCGTTAGTACATCAGTTTTTGTTGTAAATAAATAAATGTAATATTTTTGTGCTGTTAATAAAATACAATTGTTACTATAATAAATATTTGTTAATTGGCAAACTTTTGTTATTAAAATTCTTGGGTTAGTAAGTCACTTTCGTGACTATTTGAAAATCTAGAGGTTTATTGGTTAGTTAGAAGTTTATGTAAAACGCGAAAATACGATTATTGATAAAGAAAGTGTGTGATATTAAAGTCAATAAAGAAGTATTTTCATGCGCGATCATTTTCGTTACACTGGTATCGTGGAATTTCCTAAATTGCATTGATACCATGTAGCGAATTCCGGTTACATTGGTGCTGTGAGTGGTACCTAAGTCTGAGGGTAAAACCAAATCCTGTCATACTAAGTAGTTTAGAAGCAGTGCTAGTTTTTTTTTGTTCTCTGTTTCCTCTGTTTGTATGACTCATTTATTTTTTTCTTAGACCCGAGGAAGGGGCAGGTTTGTCCCGAAAATTTGACAATTTTTATCGTTACATAAAGAACTTAATGAACTCAATGACATTGCTCGTTACTGTGAGTATTTCAGTTTTTAAGACATTAAAAAAGAAATAAAATTACATTCGTGTTTCTGAAGAAGGATTTATTTGTATTTTTAAATCTCTCGTCTAGACTTACTTGCGTTACTGGTGTAATAACTGTCTCACAGAAATTATTTTCCCACTGCTCTCTAGTTTCTTTTGTGTTCAAAGCCAAACCTCGAAGCAATTTATCTGGGAAGAATAATAATCTTCGTTATTAGTTAAATCAATAGCAAACATTGATTCAAGATCTGTCAACTGCGTAACATTTATTGATTCAGCAAAATAAATCATAAATCCGAAAACACGAAGTATTCTTGTTGGACACATACATTATCGAAATGTAAAAATTAAATTTAGTAGGCCTAATAGACAAACTCATAGGATGTGTCCTGTGTAGTCAAAATATTGATGAAAAAATTAACTGGTTAACGAGTCATCGGTCGCAGGAATAATTAGCGGTGTCATATCCGATGTCGTTATTTTTTGTAATAAATGTACTTAATTTATATAATATGTTTTTCTCTGGAAATAAACTCTTAGGTAGCATGTAGAACTGAATTGCTGCAACTGACAAATCCATACACTAATATTTTACAATGTTTACACATTCTTACACCACATGGAGTAATCCAAGAGCCGATAAAAATTTAAACAAGCTCTTCTGATAAATTGTGCTAATCTATCACTTCTATTTGAAGCCTCTAACCCTAAGTATCCTAAGACCCAACTCTGCATCAGTTGAGAAAGTTTGTTGATGATTCCTAGCCAATTAGGACTGAAGATATTTTAATAAAGCTATACAAAAAAAAAACATAAGTAGGTCATATTGACCTACTTTATGTTTAGTTTTCTGAGGACTCAAGTTGCATTAATAGACAAAGATTGAAGATTCTAAGCCAATAAATATTTGATATATTTAAAAGTAGGTCACTGTGACCGACTTTTTGTCTACATTCTCCAAAACCCTACTATGCATCAACTGACAAAATTTGATGATTCTAAGCCAATAAGTACTCGAGATACTTAAATATAGCCATAAAATGTCAAAAGTAGGTCGCTGTGACCTAATTTTTAGCAGATGATTTTGAAAAACGAAGATACATCAACTGACAAAGTTTGATAAACATGTCAAAAGTGAGTCACCTTGACCTACTTTTTGGATGTCATTCTTAGAAAACCCATAATGCATCAACTGACAAAGTTTGATGTTTCTAAGCCAAAAGTACTCGAAATACTTAAATATAGCCATAAATTGTCAAAAAGTAGGTAACCGTGACCTACTTTTTGGACGTCACTCTCTGAAAACCCAGATGCATCAACTGACAATGTTTCATGTGTCTAAGGCAATAAGTACTGGAGATACTTAAATAAAGCCATAAATTGTAAAAAGTAGGTCACCATGACCTTCTTTTTGGTCGTCACTCTCCGAAAACCCAAGATGCATCAACTCACAAAGTTTGATGATTCTAAGCCAATAAATACCCAAGATACTTAAATATAGCCATAAAATGTCAAAAGTAGGTCATCGTGACCTACATTTTGGTCAACGTTTTTTTTTTTTTGAAGTCCCGAGATGCATCTACTGACTAAGTTTGATGATCCTAGGTCTAAAGGTAATTTATGTTCCCCAAACGGAGTTTGGGAACATATTGTTTTTACTCGGTTTCTTATTAAGGTCTTCCGTTTCAGACGGAAGGCCTTATAGTGATTCTACTGTTTCTTTTTATTAAGGTCTTTCGTTTCAGACGGAAGACCTTATAGTGATTCTACTGTTTCTTTTTATTATT
>NW_026938581.1:0-84903 GCF_032062105.1 Saccostrea cuccullata | reverse complement strand
ATTTACAGTGTTCCTACATTACAGTATACAAAGAGAGGGGACTACTGTCACAGAGACAGGTGTATATACAGATAATTAACAGTGTATCTACAGTACAGTATACAAACAGAGAGGACTACTGTCACAGAGACAGGTGTATAAACAGATAATTAACAGTGTACTCACAGTACAGTATTCAAACAGAGAGGACTACTGTCACAGAGACAGGTGTATATACAGGTAATTAACAGTGTACCTACAGTACAGTATACAAACAGAGAGGACTACTGTCACAGAGACAGGTGTATATACAGGTAATTAACAGTGTACCTACAGTACAGTATACAAACAGAGAGGACTACTGTCACAGAGACAGGTGTATATACAGATAATTAACAGTGTACCTACAGTACAGTATACAAACAGAGAGGACTACTGTCAAAGAGACAGGTGTATATACAGGTAATTAACAGTGTACATACAGTACAGTATACAAAGAGAGGGGACTACTGTCACAGAGACAGGTGTATATACAGGTAATTAACAGTGTACCTACAGTACAGTGTACAAACAGAGAGGACTATTGTAACAATTATATTTCATGTGATGTATGTTTGTTTATGCTTTTTATTATTTGATTTGCACATTTACATGTATTTATATTTATGTTTACATTTTAGGGATCGATCATCGATCATTCTAATAAACAGTTAACCCTGAACAGTGTCTTATTCTTAATTAGACTTGTAACGTTTAGAGGAATAAAAAAAACATTTGGCGCACACGTTGGGACTCTCAGCTCTTCAAGATTGATGTTCGTGTGATAGTGGACGGGATATCCTCACTCATTGACTCAAGAATACCTACTCTGCAATCAGAGGATAGCTACTCTGTGACTGGAGGCCTTCTACCCTATTCCGTATGATCAGAGAATCAAAAACAACTCAAGGACCAGATATTTGTACATTAACTCATCCTCAGTGATCAACTGTATTCAAGCGGACCGCATGGAAAACCAGTACTGGTAGGACATGTAGAATAAGTTTAGTTAGAATTTTGATCAGCTGATTTTTACTTCCTGTTGAAGACAAGGAGTCTTAAGATTTGTCTGTTTTTTGTAATCTATCCCATTTTGAGTTCATTCTACTTGGTTTGCTAGAATTACATTTTATTTACAAATTCTCTGATAACTTGTAAAGTTAATTTTCAAATCTTATTTCATTTTTTTAAAAGTTCATTATATTATTTGTTGTTGTTGTTTTTGTTGTTTACATTCACTTTTTTAATCATTTTTTTCTTAAATCATCTTTTAAAATTTAAATCAAATCAAATTACATTTCATTTTTATTTTGATTTTATAATTCAAATTTAATTGCAATTAAGTTGACTTAGTTTAATTTAAAAAAAAAAGACAATTGAAAGTTCTCAATTTCTATTAACTTTGATGACTAATTAATACCAATTACAGCCCAGTAGTGTAGTTATAGATATAGTTCCAGTACAGACATAGCATAAAGCCCCATGCCCACTAGCTGACATTTATTGTGGTATATACCTTTAGTTTGTCTGTCCGTCATTACATACGCCCATTTGTCATTCATTGCTTGTGAGTTTGATCTTATTCATCTTCAGAAGTGAAAAGTACATGATACATGCACATGAAGATTGGAAATCTTTAGAGTGATTTAAATATAAGAAATGTCATAAAAATTTATTATCATCGTTATTGATTTGCATATATACGAGGACCTTTCAAAAATTACGCGGACTTGTTGCACAGAAAAAATATTTGACGACAAAATCGGGCAAAATATCACGCAAAATATAAAAGAATCTTTACTTATATGGTCTTCTAAATTTCATATCAAAATATTATCAATTGGTATTGATTTTGAGTGATTTAT
This sequence comes from Saccostrea cuccullata, assembly GCF_032062105.1. Taxonomy (NCBI): domain Eukaryota; kingdom Metazoa; phylum Mollusca; class Bivalvia; order Ostreida; family Ostreidae; genus Saccostrea; species Saccostrea cuccullata. The sequence continues at coordinate 83,020 of NW_026938581.1, read as the reverse complement.
CGGGACATATTAAGTTACGGACCGTTCGCGGTAGCTCAGTCGGTAGAGCGCTCGCTCCGTGATAGGGAGGTCGTGAATTCGTATCTCGGCCGCGACTGACCTAGTCGATAAAATTGGTAGCAACTGTTCCTTCGCCATGCGCTATGCACTTTGAAGTGAAAGTTGCAGGTCCTCTGGATGAGACCTTAAAAACCGAGGCCCCGTGTCAGCGGCAGGCGTTGGCACAATAAAGATCAATCACTGCTCAATGGCCTCGAGTGCCGAGTGTTGTGAGGTTTGTTGTATTTGTATTGTTTCATCATATATATTATTAGTAACATTAAGTTGCTTGAACATTCCAGAGTGGTCAACATGTTCGGTCATTTTTTTCTAGAACATTCTTGAACTTTGTGTATGTCCAAAACTTTCAGGTAATATCATGTACTTACAACTTCTAGAATTTTCTAGATTTATAGTACTGTATAAATACCCTGTCAATTCGATGCATAAACAATAACTTGTCGTATAAGTAACATTGAATTGCAGGTGTATAAAGAGACTAGGATATAATTACACTGGACATTGTGTGCAGCAACGGACACTCTGATGTATGTATTTTTAGATTCTTGCTAAGTTTGTACTTTATGATTTGTATATATTAATGTTAATAAATTATTGTTAATTTTAAATTGTATGATTGATTTAGGGTTATTCCGACCCATAACACGAGTAAAGGTAAAAATTTGAAGCCCTTCGCCGGCATACGGTGACGTCTCCATATGAGTGAAAAAAAATCTAGAGAGGGACGTTAAGGAACGTACAATCAATCAATCAAGCATTAAGTCACGGAGCAGCAAATTTTTCGACCTCACAGGCATTATAATAAAAATGTGTGATTGAGCTTTCATTTTCTCAACATTTTCTCAAGAGTACCTGTACAGTTTTAGTCACCTTATTTACTCAACATTCAAACACGATTTCTTGTCAAGCTTAAAATCTATTAAACAAGGAAAAAATATTCTCTTTTTTTTGGTTTTAAAACCAAAAATGCAGGTATTTACGAGATATAGTATGATATCGGTGACTCTCAATCAAGTTCTTTACAGTCCGGATAAAGTTTTCGTTGATAATCGTCTTCCCGTCCTCCAGTGTAGCGTTTTTATAACTGTGTAAATACAGGTATGGGGTCAAGAGGTCATAGATGTGCGTTTGGATAAACGTTCGACGTAATTTCTCTGTGACGTCATAAAGGGTCGACGCACGTTTAGTGGATTACATACATGCCGTTGGGTTTGAAAAATTAACGCATTTCACACGTTAAAAGTAACAATCAGGCAAATATAAAGTATGAATAAGTCACAAATGTAAATCTTCCATAAAGCCCTTCGGGCTTTATGGGATTTGATCACGTTACCAACCCGTTTTACATCTAAATAAAACTCAAAAAATGATACCTTATTTCTTAAATAATCTACACCTAGTACAATAAATATTAATTTTGCTTCAATTACAACACTCTGAAAAGATTACACTAATATACCATTCTTACAATTATTTTCAAACCTCAAAGGGTTTGGAGGGAGTTAACTTCATTAATATTTTTAAAGATAATTAAATAAAATAAGATGTGTTTGTGAAACACTAAACGCCCTTTGGCAACAAAGTTCTGAAAAGTTATTTTTAATATATAGGTCAAAGTCAAGGTCACAAGGTAAGATATGGCAAAGGTTAAAGTTGACAACAGAAAAACAGAATATCAGACAAACAGATAAACAGACAGACAGGACAAAACAATATACGACCCATATCTATGGATCCATGTGCATAAAAAGTTTTCCATTGCATTATAATGTACACATCTGTATTTAAATATACTTTCAATATCAAATATCTTCATTAAGTATAGTTGAAGGAGAGTATGATGATTGATAAAAAGTAATGAGCTCCACAGACATGTATGTTTGGAACTTTGGAAGACATCGGGTTGAAATGGACTTAAAAGACCACATTTAATAATTCTAAACTTCTAATAATCCTTTGAAGCATAAGGCGACAAATTGCTAAAAAAATAAAACAAGAATTGATGCAATTTTCATACCATAAACTACTTGTATTGTCTCTGTCCTCTAAGACATGATTTGAATGTGAATGGATTTACTTAACCACAATGCAATAAATTCAAGTACCGGTAATATTATATGTAATATGACTGTAAATCTATAAAACTGTATTGGAAGTTTTATAGAAAAAGAAAAAAAACATTCAAAATTCTACATTAACATTCTGAAAAATTATTTTACCCCAGTACATGTATCATGTTTGAGAACAAATTTTTTTTAAAAATCGGAAAAGATGTACTTTCATTCTATTGAAAAATATACAGTATATCAATGAAATAACATCTCAACAAAATGATATAGTTTGTTGAAACCCTTGAAGTTCATCAATCCCAACAAGAATAAATGTCAATGAATTAAATGTAATTATATGGGGGATACACATCTGAGTACAGGTATTATTTATATAAACATTATAAGTAAAACTACCGATACAAAAATATTAAACTTAATGAGTTTCAGTCACAGCCATTTATTCTGTAAATTCATTGGCTATTGCTTGAACACTGTCAAACTGTTTTGCTACCTGAAGTTTCTTCAGCAGGATTAGCATTGTTGTTAACATCTAAAATTGTAGAAAATTCTTCTTATGATGTATTTAAACTTTATATGAAATTATTAGTAATCACAAAAAGAGAGGCCAATGGGTCACATCGCTCACCGTTTGGCCAGGAACTTTAGCCATGATGCTGTTCTTAACCAGATTTCCCCCCTTGCAAATTTATATTGTGCACCCCCACCCCACCCCCCTCAGGGGTCATGAATCGTAAAATTTAGAATCTACTCATGACAAACAAATTTTAATAGAAAAATGTCACCTGAAAAACTCATGTGACTTAAAGATACAAGATTTTTTTCTAATGAATGATTTTGCATAGTCTGAAAGTTTAATGAAACCCTTCATAAACATCATACCATTGACTTCAGTGCAATCTCTAAGATTAAGTAGACGTATTGAGGCACTGGTTGAATTGTTTAGCTGCTCAACTCTGTCTAAGTAAAAAGAAAATATATGGAGATAACAAACAGTATTCAAGCTCAAAAGTCCATTCAAAAAATACAAATCTGGTGCAGGGCAAATATGGACCTGTATATAATAAGGTACAAATCCAATATCAACACGTGTCTTGTTTGGCATGCATAATTTGGTTAATCTACACACACACCCAACTCCAACGAACCAAAAAAAAAACCCAAAAAGAAAAACAAGAGGCTCATGGCCCACATCGCTCACCTAAGAAGATTTGACCATTTTGTTCTTTACCAGATTTACCCCTTGTAATACATATTGTGCCCCCCCCCCCCCAACCCACTGATCATAATTTAGACACTTTGAAATCTACACTAACCCAGGATGCTTTCAAATAACTTTCATCTTTTCTAGCTCAGTGGTTCTTGAGAAGAAAATTTTCAAAGATTTTTCCTATATATTTCTATGTAAAACTTTGATTCCCCATTGTGGCCCCGCCAAACCCCCTGGGGTCATGATTTGAACAATTTAGCTCTTCCTACTGTCTGACTAAAAATGGTCTGATTTATACTTACATTTCAATCTGAGCCAAAATATTGTATATATATCAAGGTAGTAACCATTTAATTTTTTTATCCTGCAACATTATTTTACATATTACCTCCAAACTGAGCTCAATTCAATTGATCTCAGCACATATTTTCGGTACTAACTAAAACATGTAAAATGCCACATGCTATAACACTGCAATATATTTGATGTCACAATGCATTTAAAATAGAGGAATAATTTTTACGAATACATGCAAAATGCTTATTTAGGGCATTGACAAAATATTATTTTACTTCTTCTTAATTAGATCAATGTAAGTGGTGCTTGCATGATAAATATTTGTAACAGGGCTCTCATACCCACTTTTCTGTCCTGGGGTCAAGGGTCAATAAAACCTGGAAACAATTGACAATATATGGGGAATAATACAGGCCTACTAATCTACGTATTCATTCAAGCCTACATGTTCTTCAGTAAAACATAATATTTTGTGTTTCTATTGTTGCAGGTCAGGACCATATGCCCAAATGGGATATCATAGTCCATTTGGGATATAACATCCTAAATGGGATGTACATTTACAGTGTAAAAAATGAGCATTTCTATTACTTTGGCAATTTTTTCGCAATTTTAATTTTTTGCACTGCACATTTTATATCCATTTAGAATATTATATTCCAATTTTCCAAACAGACTATTATATCTCATTTGGATGAGTGGTCCCATCCTGTTGTAGCTGCAGAACTGTACCTCTCTGAAAAAAATATATAGACAGACTAGAGAGCTAGACCCATTGAAAAAAAAGCATATTTATCGCGCACAAAAATGTGTGTATCTATGTGTTCCTAGCACATTCGTTCCCTTTTTTTTCCACATCAAAACATTATTTTTTTTAATAGGCCTTCTGGCCCTGAAATTGAGATCATTGAAAAGTATTCCTATTTTTACTGCCATTTTGATTTGCAAGATAATTCAGACCAACACACTTCGTACATATGTAAACTTAAGTAGTTTATAGAGGAGTAATTTTTTTTTAAATCTAAATTTTTTTGCAACTGAGGTAAGAATTTGGAAGAATTAATCCAGAAGTATGTGCAACTTTTTGTATGCAATGAATATACTTTTTTTTCAATGGGTGGCACAATAGCTCTCCGGGATGTCATTAATATGTATTTTTTCGGAGAGCTACAGATCTACTGCAGCTAAAACTATTGACATAAACTTTTAGCTACATAAGTAGCAAGTTTAGGCATTATATATATTCAAGACTTGTTTAGGAAAAACATTAAGTTCAAGTATAATAATTCAAGGATATTCTTTCATAACTTGGTCAGTTTGACAAATTTCTTATTACCTTTATCTATTGGGACTGATAGCTGTAGACGCAACCAAAGTTCCCGGCTCAAAAGTGGTGTGATGCCTCAGTCTGATTTCGTTTTAGATAAACCATGAAAGGGATGTACACAAGATCTCTCGCTCCGTTTCCAGTAAAGACCAAGCGCGTATCGGTTTCTTTGGCAAATTGTCTTGTTTAGCTGTGCTAGTGTGATTACGCTCTGGATAGAATTAAATAACTTTCTGGCAGATCTATACCCTTAGAGTTAAGAGTCCAAATATCTGAGGTGGTGAAAGGTTTGTTTAACACAGCCGTTCAAATTATATATCGCCGTTTCTTCACAATCTTCACCAAAATCACACATACCCGACGACATCGCTGCCATTTTCCCTCCATGTAAATAGCATGTAAATAATGACTTTTTTACTCTTCTTGCACTGAAGAGTTCGAAAAGATCGATAATTCGGTAAAAAATAAAGAGATTCAAAAGTGTATACCTCGAGATTCATTGTAAATCCAAGAAATTCCTTGAAAGATGTTGTGTAAAATAACTAATTTAATCAGATAGATAATTATAAACAAAAGTTCATCCGTTGTATCAAACACAGCACTGCGTTTCTCATAGAGATATAAAAAGTCAAGTGAATTTTCTCCTACGAAACCTTTTGAATTTCCCAAATTAATAAGATCTGGTAAACAAAATTCAACTATAAACAAAAAGTTATACTTATTAATTCAACATAAAACACAAAATTTTCCCAAAATCATTGTTTCATTTTATCTTTTTGAAGGGCTAATAAGAGTGCTATTTTTCCTTGAAAATCCAGCCCACCAGTGGGCTATAAATAGATTCGGGGCTATCTCGATTAGGAGGACACCTTTGTTGAAAGTTTTTTCACAATAGTTATATAGGTCCATTCTCTTCAAAATTATGTATTTAAAATCATCTTTTTAAAATGTGACTTGTGTAACAATTTTTTTATTTTGCATGATTTTCTCGTAGACTCGCTCTTAAGTTGTTTCTATCTAATTCTTAACTGTCTATTACAGACATGATTGTAACAAGGAAATTAAGGTGCACTAATAGTATAATACATCATTCTCTTAATTAAAAGATTTAATTTAAGTAATATTTATTCATAAGTAAGATCAGTATAGTTGTATTGTTTCTAATATCAAACTATTTTGTATTTTCAGTCAGAGACTGCAAGGAAAACAAATGTTGTGGCGGTAAATAACAATGAAATCGAAGACCATGCATAAAGAAGTGTATAAAGAACGATTACATGTGACAAAGATCAAGATGAAGAAAACGGGAGGCGACGAAGGGACGGAAAAAGAGCGGGAATACAACAAAAGGACAGTAATAAAGGAAGTGAGCCCTGATTAAGAACTTTGAATTGATAATTTTTCATAATTAACCTCTATTGTCTATTTTATAATTTATTTTGTAAATTATGATTGAATTGATGTACGTAAAAATATTTTCACAGTGAATCATTTGTAATGTTTTTTTTATTGAACATGTCCATGTATGCATTATGAATGCAGATTGAATTGTGCATTAATTTTTTTTTAAACAGTCATAAAATAGGTTTATGTAAAGCATCACTTAACCAGTTGCAAATGTTTATATGTAATAACTACGTTGGCCAAACAATTTGCCATCTGACATTGTAAAAAAGGGTCAACAATGGGCCAACGAAACAGTTGTTAAGGTTGGCTGCTTGCTGGAAAACATTAAAAACTACGTTGGCCCAACAATATGCCATCTGACATTGTAAAAAGGGGTCAACATTGGGCCAACCTAACCAAACAGTTGTTAAGGTTGGCTGCTAGTTAGCATACACTTATAACTACTTTGGCCCAAAAATATGCCATCTCACAATTCAACAAAGGGCCAACGTTGGGCCAACCTAACCAACCAGTCATTAAGGTTGGCTGTTAGTTGTCATACAAATATACCTACGTTGGCCCAACAATATGCCAACATGTTGGACCAACGTTGGGCCGATGAGCAAAATTACCGTGGGCCAACGTAAGGTTACCAACAGTGGGCCAACGTTGGAAAAAAAAAATTGGGCAAACTTTGGCCCAACTATGTCTTGCTATCTGGGAATTTCACATGGTTTTCGAAGTTGACATTCCAAGATATTAGCCCCAAGTTGACAGGAAAGCCATGGATTGTTTACATATATTGCATGGCTTAGATGGTTACATACCAAGATATTTTACCCATGGTGAGAGGAAAGCCATGGAGTATTATATCACCGATGAAGAAGACAGAGGGTGACATAACATTTCAATGTTTTCCTGTCATCGAGGAGCATATTCTGGTATAGTCAACCGAGAAGCATATATCTAAAAATCTTCTTAAAACATTAAAGTTTTAGACAAATACCCGAAAATGCTTTCATGGTGTTCATTTTGCTCCGTTGTTTACGTTTGCCTAACAACCAACTTCACAAAATTTCGAACCCCATCAGAACTCTGTAGCATAAAAGCACCTGAGGATTATCGAGAGTGCGTAATAAATACTTCCGTCCTATGATATAACTGTTCCCGGCGTGTTAAATATGTGCAAACTGTATCCGGTGGGATTCATTATTCTTCAGGGTTTATAAAGAACTTATTACATTCGTTACATAATACGATGGAAAACTTATTAAACGATGTTATATACATAAGTGTTTCCTCTACTGGCGAGTCTCAGCCACGCCGGTAGAGTAACCAGTCTCAATAACCCCGGCTTCTCTTCAACTAACTACTCTGCAACCACCCATCTTCTAAATAACGTATTGATCCAATCATTTTTTGTGAAATGTGTACCTGTAAAAATAAATACTACAGTGCAATTTGTTAAACCTTTAGGCGTTATTTTTAAAATGAATATTTGGCCATTAGAACCTGAAGTCTAGTTTACACTTGTCTATCCTAGCAAATAATCATACAATTCTGTTTTCACTGTCTATATGCTAATTCAGTTGCTTGTTATTTAAACATGCTACACGCTAAATATGAAAAAAAAATATCGACAACAGTTCATGCTTATCAAATACAATGATGATTCAGACTGCTCTACAAACACTTAATAAACTTCCTTTTGAAATAACATCACGCATTCATGAATTGCACTGTATGACAAGCCCAGTGTTTGTTCGCCTCCAAATATTATAACATAAATAAATCACTCAAAAAGACACTTACGTATGTCCGTGGAAGTTAATTATTGTAAACAACAGAATAACAAAGGTCAAACTTCCATCAACAAACAAACGCACCAAGAAAAACACTTAATTGAATCTTCGTACAATTAAGTATATGAACATTTAGCAATTGTCTAAGCAATTTCCCAGGTTGTTAAGAAGGTCCAGGTAATAAATGTCTTGGATAAAGTCAATGTCGTTCAACCACTGACTTATCGTATTATTGTATCACCCTATCTCTATTTCTGATTGAAATAAATCCTTTTATATTATGCACTGGAAATATTATCATATCTATATTACTAAAAGCTGTACTTTTGTAGTTTAAATGGACATTATATACCTTTGGAGGGATTCTATCTTTGTTTTTTTGTTTTGAACATATTTTATTGAACGAGTCAAATGGATTGGAAACATCTTTAAGAGTACGGTATAAGTGCAGCTGGTACTAGGCTTTTTGACCGATGGTCCCACAACACCCTTCCCACCCACAATTACCTCAGTGGAGATGGAAAGTCTATTATCTCACAGCAGTGATAAGACGTACTATGGAAAATCATCGGAATATAGACGTGCAAAAAAAAACGGAAACTTTCTAAAACTGAATTTATTTTTATATTGCTGTTTTAATATCACATAACGTATATACTTTTCTAAAAACATAGTACATGCCAGTTTTTACTGAATTAAGTTTGGTCCCATCAATGGACAGTCACGAGATAAGTGCACAGTATGTGTACTGTATATGTACGGAAGTCATGAGCAAATTTCAATATGGCAAGGGCATACCCTAGTTAAAATTAAAAAAATAAATAAATAAGTTATTAATCGTTTCTGCATTCTTTGTACTTTTTATACGCCCGTCTTAAGACGGGACGTATTATGGTGTAGGCTTCATGTCCGTCTGTGTGTCCGTCTATCCATTCCTGTCCGGCTCATAACTTGAATACTATTAGGCCTAGGATTATCAAACTTTGTCAACTTATACTTCTTGGGTAGACGGTGTGTCGCACACAAAAAGTAGGTCACTCTTACATTTAATAGAGATGCTATAGCCAAATATGGAAAAATCCTGTCCGGCTTATAACTAGAAAACTATTAGATCTAGAGCTTTCAAACTTATTTGTTATAATCAATCCCTACTCTGTAAGTCTCTTAGAGATGTATAATAAGAAATGGAAATTAGATTATTGAAATGTTTGTCAATCTGTTAATCAAGGCTACCTGATTTTCTTGCATCCTAACCAATTTATGATTATTGAACAATATTTGATGGGCGTATCATGCTGTGGCGGGGCACTTTATTGGAAAGTGCTGCTACTTTCAATAGAATTCGCATTTTGTTAGTTAAAATATCATGTAATTGGGTTCATGTCAAAATTTGCTTGACCTTTACCAAGTATTTTAAGTAACTCTCTGGATTTAAAGAAAGCAGCAGCAATTTTCAAGATAAGGAGAATATCCTTTATTTATATAAAAATGGCTAAGATCTATAAAGTGTATGCCCTTGCAAAAAGGCGATTTAATAAGCCACCCACCTCGATGTTAAAAATAACAAACAGGTACATATAAGCACGATAAAATTAGATAAATACATTCTGTTGATAGTTTATCAGGAATCACACTATATAAAAATTTTATATTGGTATTAATAGTCCATCTAAAATCTGTAAATAATATTGCACTTTTCATTGTAAAAAAAAATACTTTATCTGCCTCTCACAGCACATGGAATACGTCATTTTATTACATAGACGTAATGTCAACAAGTTCCTTGCGATCAGTGATTTAAGATAACTTATTAGTGTGATTTAACTAGCAACTTTTTAAAAATGCATAGATAAATTTTATTAGTGTTTATTATGCTAATACAGTTTTAAGTTGAAAATTATTTCATTTTCTGGTATTTGAGGAATGACTGTTTCGTGTGATGTCATTATAAATATTTCTCGTATAAATTAGGTCCCGCTTCCTATTTTTTAATATTAAAAATGCTACGCTGGAAAGGCTCCTTCCACTAAGCCCCGTCATAGAGGACATGGGTACACCAACACCAGTACCGATCGTTGCCTAGAGACACAAAACGTGACGTCAAGGAGATGCGGGGCGAGGACCAATGGGTGGACTTCATGAGACAGAGGGACACGCCCTCTGGTAATTTGTGTTTCGGGGCCATAGGGAATATTTTCCTTGCAAGAATCTGCAAGGAAGGAAATTAAATGAGCACATTGTTTTTTTTTTGGTCGTAATTAAATGGAACCTTGAGGAAAGAAGAAATAAAAAGGAAGGGAAAATGGAACCGCTAACTCGATCGGTATTGCTTAAGTACTTTTCGAGTTTTTTCATCATTTCCCCCCCCCCCCCCCCCCCCCCACCACCAGCATTTACCCAGCATGTCCCCACGAAATTTTCAAGAAATCTCCTGGCCGTGATCTGACGTCTTTGTTCCACTAGAAAGAGTTGACCGAGGGAAATATTACATATACGGCTATTATCATGTGGCTATTGGGGAGGAAATAGATCGAAGAAAAAAGAGCTTCCCGAAAGTATGAGAGTGGAAGCCAGAGACATTCCAATGTTATAGAGATTTGTGCAATTTCAGGGAATTAAATATAAATGTGTGTTTTTATTTGTGCAGTATTATGCCAGTATGATTGTAAGCTAACCATAAATATTTGGACTATGCTTGTATGAATAGTTGTTCACTGGCTTGTTTTGTTATGTTTATTCATTTATTTTTTTAAAAATAAAATGTACTTATTTCTTTCTTTTTTGTTAAAGATCTTATATACAGAATGAACATAATTTGATAGGTTAAACGGGAAACAGGACACATGTCACATGACTAAAAAGACATATCACGTCATAATCGGTGATTATATATGTGTTAAACGTTGTTAAAATCAACAGTTTTTGTGTAATTTTATTCTAAATTCTAAAATTGTTTTTTAAACATTTAATTTCAGAAAATATTATTAAAAAAATTTAAAGATCTTGCCATCATTGAGATATATTGTGAAATTGCACAATCCACATATTTATTTCTCTTTACCCTGCAGTCTGACGTCAGTGACGTCATAGACGTAGTGTTTGAATTCTAAGTGCAGCGAGATCAAGTGTGATTCTGACCATGCTCCATTGTCATGAGAAAATATAAACGGGCTTTTAAGCTTTTTTAGTATTATGTGTTTTAAAACAAGGGGCCCATGGGCCTTATAGGTCACCTGAACCTCATATAACAACTTTCCAACAATTGAATTTGGTTTGAGATTGAAATCTGAGTCTATGACATTCAAAAATCTGATAGATACATAATTGCTTATCTTATCTTTACACTTAAAATGTTAAGTTTGATTATTTGAGTTATTATCTATACCAATTACCAGGGAAGGGAACACACAAAATGTATTGCAATAACATGTTATCAGTAGTTATTAGCAATAATTGATATTACCCCACTCCAAAGGAACCCATGACTCTGACCATGCATTTTACAATTTCCGAAAAAGGCTCCCTTTCTCATCATACATTTTTGATTATACCAAGGAACAGATTTTAAAGCATTAATTCAATTTCAGTTTATCCATAAGAAAGCCCCCGTCTATAGAACCCATGACCCAGTGGCTTTGTAATTCACAATTTTGGAAGAAGGACCCATCATGAATATTTCATAAATGAACTACCTAAATATCCAGGAGCAAAGCATGACTCATGGACTGTGAAACCTACAATTTTATCAGAAAAAAACCCTTGCTCATCAGAGATACATGTAAGTAATAGGTTTGTTTTACAACAAGGGATAGAGAAGAAAAGATTTTCAAATAATAAATGCACTTTCACTAAATAATTAATAGATCCCTCCCTGAACACCAGAACCCCCGACTCTTGGGTCATGAAATTTTCCATTCTGAAATAAGGACATTTGCTCATCATCACTATGTATGTAGCTAGATTGTTTGACACCCAAGATCAGAGGAAATTAATGCATTTTACTATATTAATTTTAAATCTCAGCACTAACACCAGAACCCCTGGCACAGGGGCTATGAAATTCACAATTCTGGAACAAGGACCATTGCTCATCATAATTATGAATATAGCCAATTTGTTTAACATCCAGAACTTTTTAAAAAATTAAGCAATTCCATTATACAATCAATAGAGCCCCGCTCTTAATTACACCAAAACTCCTGACCCAGGGACTATGGAATTCACGGCTTTGAAAGAGACATGATTCCTTATCATAACTATCAACTAAAATTGTTTTATACTCAGGATCAGAAAAGAAGATTTTTAAATGAACTTTCACTATATAATTTATATAGCCCCGCCAAAGCACTAGTACACCTAACCCTGGGAACACGAATTGCACAGTGTTGGTGGAGGATCCAATGTCAATTCCAATCATGCCAACAACTTGACTGCTTGATGTCCAGTAGAAAAGAATAATATTTTTAAAGATTATCTTAGTATATGTGGTTTTGGTCCAATCCCTCAGCCCCTAGGAAAACAAGAACCATGAAAAACCACATATTTTCTTCTCATTCATCAAATCTGCTATATACTGGTATATATGCTATATATATTGATTGAAATTGGTTGCGCAGTTTTATATAAAAAAAAAGGAATGATCAAATGTTTGTGTATGAAGCACTACAACTGACAAGAATAGATAGCAATAGATCAGGTGAGCTTAATTGTAATAAATCGAATAACAGAATTGTGACTCACTCTACACCTGAGGCCACAATTTGAACAAACAAGAATCTATACAGTCACTACACAGTCACTACACTCATTTTTTATATTTTCTGGCCCATGATTTCATTTATTGACTTCCACTTTATTTTCGCATACTGTCCCCATGAAATAGATTTGTCCTTGGTTTAAACAGTTAATTTCTTTTCTCTATACATATAAATGTTTGATATTGACTTTGCTCATATTGGTCAAGAGGTTCATAGATGAAGTTGAAAATCTGAAAAATTTATAAACAGACATGGACAAAGGGTATTTGAGCTTTCCACTCAGTTCCTCTAAAATGGTGTAGAATATCTTAATAATGTAAAACATGTCAAGCAGGCATTTTTCATATGTTTTATTATTTTACAGCCATGTTGCTCTTAACATGCCTTTGCCATGAAAAAATTATAACAGTTATATCGCTCTATTCTGGAGAAGAATAATTATAGTTTTCCCCTATACTGTATATCCCAGTTTTAACCCTTGATCTCTTATTGTACTCCCAAACTACCACCCGCGTTTAGATTTGAACAAATGTGAATCCATACTTTGTCAGTGCATTAGTCTTTTATCAGATGCTACCAAATACTAATTCTTTATTGATACTCTCCCAATAAAAAGTGTGGTATTTCATTTCAATAAGTTTGAATTCCATTTACCCAATGATGTTTTATGGCATGATTTCTTGAAATTAGCACAGTTGTTCTAGGGAAGAAGTTGAAATGTCCAGAAAAAATAAGAAACAACGGAGAACAAAACAAAAGCCAACAACCACAAATCAGAAAAGAGAAGTCGAGATTTTGTTTTTCAAGTTAGCTTTTTATTTAAGGAATGAAGCTAATTTCAACTTATGTTATACGATATAACATAACTTGGGGCAGTTTACGCTTTATAAACCGCGAAGCGGTTTATAAAAAAGCGTAAACTGCCCCAAGTTTTGTTATATCGTATAACATAAGTTGAAATTAGCTTCATTCCTTATAATTTAATTTCGGTATAGACAATAAGTTTTTCCTCCAGAATACGGCTTCAAATTGAGCATTATTTTAAAAGTAACGTCAAGCGGAGTAATAAGTTTTTGACGTAACTCATTGTGATGTAGGTAAGTTATGTTATCCAAAATATTATATGTTCCTCTGAATGCTTCAGCCAATGAAATAGCTTGATACAAGTGAAATGAAATTATAATACTGTAAAAGCAGTAATATTCTTTTGGAATTTGAATCTGTTTATTTCGTTGTCAACAATAGCAAATTAATTACATCCAACACATTTTTTTTAAAATAATTTTGGTTACTTCACAAACACTGAAAAAAAACTTTTTAAATGACGAATCAATTAAATTTTATTTATTTGCGCCAAAGGTTCTTTTATAATCTTAGGAAATTAATTACATCCAACACCGTTTTTATTCGATTTTTACTCGCGCCTTTCCTAAAATTTTCCACATGGTAACTTCCGGTTTCGTGACGTTTTCTTGAAATATCAAAACAAAAACATTAAAAAGCGGAATATCAGTAAATAATAGGAGGTATGGAGTTACTTCAAGATCAAGCATGTTATAATAGCTATTTACTGAGTATTTAGCACGCAGCACTGTTAAGGCTTACTATGAGAAATCAACGGAAAAAAAGTGCAAAAAACGGGAAATTTTTAAAATTGAATTTATTTTTATTCAGCAATTCTATTATCACAGAACCTAAATACTTATGGAAATAGCATGGTATAACATACTCTGTACTGTGTAGACTTTGGTCCCATCGATGGACAGTCACGTGATGAACGCATAGCAGGTACACGGAATGTAGGTCAATAACAAATTTCAATATCGCAAGGGCATATCCTAATTGAAATTAAAAATTCAAGCTATTAATTGTTTCTGTGTACTTTGTAGTTTCTGAAAAGTGCTGCTGCTTTGAATAGAATTCGTGTTTTAATACTTAAATGTTTAAGTAAATAGGCCAATGTCGAAATATGTTAGAATTTTACCAAATATTTTGTGCACTTATAAAATCACGGCCTCGATTTAAAGAAAGCAGCAGCACTTTTCAAGTTAAGGAATATATCCTTTATCTATATTTTAAAAATAGTTCAGATCTATGCAGTGTATGCCCTTGCGAAAATACGATTTTATGAGGCATCTCGATGTAAAATATACGTAACCTGTACATAAAGCACGATATAATTAATAAAATACATTCTCTTTGTAGTTAATTAACAATCGCACTAAACAAAGGCTATACCTTGGTATTAATCGACTATTTAAAATCTCTAAATAATATTCCGTTTAATAATAAAACACATTTTTCGTTGATAAACAATTTCTTTATTTGCCTGTCACAGCACATGAAGTACGTCATTTTTACCAGTATGACGTCATGTTTACAAGTTCATCGCGACGAGTGCTTTGTCTACAACAAGCTACATGGGATTTAACTAGCAACTTTTTTAATGCATTGATAAGTTATAATGTTGTTTATTATGCTAATACTGTTCAGCGCTGCAGATTATTTCATTTACACGTATAATAAGAACTACATAAATCTCATATTTTTGTCTGACGTCATAGTATACTTTTCCCGTATAAATTAGGCCCCGCCCCCTTATTCAAGCCTTAACAATGCTGCGCATGGTCAAATATTTCAATATTTTACTAAATATTTAAAACAAGACTGTATAGTATGAAGTGTTGAAGTTCCTTTATCCCGCCTTTGATAAAAATCTGTGAAATTCATTGGTCGAAAAGAATACTGCATGAAACGATGTTATGCTGTTAACCCACATCATATTGCTAATGTGCCCCTTCCACATGACCTACTGCACAGATCATAATCAATATGTTGTTTTCATTTGAACACACACAGAGTAAAAAAATTGATCTCATATACACATTTAATGATGTCGCAATGTAAACATTTGTTACGGAACAATTTACTTAAACAAAAAAAAAATATTTTAAAGAATCTTTGATTGGATAATTCATTATGTAGACACTTAGAGGGGTACTAAATACAGAAATATGTGGGGTTCTCGATAAAACATTTTGGGCTCGGCTTACGCCTTGCCCAATATGCATTTTTTTCAAGGACCCATATATTTCTACATTACCCATCTAAGTATCTACATAGCTACAAAGAATAAGTGTGAAATCAGACAAAAAACAATTCCTTAAATATAATTCATTTAGTAGATATATCATTTGAGTCTAAATACCGAAAGAGGAAAAGAGAAAATATATAGGGAATTGGACCTACATATAAAACTCCTGCATCCCTAGTTAGGCGTTAAACAGATTGAGTTACCCTGGCCAATATTCACAGTTCAGTAAAATCATTAAAAAAACACATGATAATTCATAAGCACAACTTAGTTGATCTTACAGTAAGAGAAACATATAGGCAGCACAAAGAAAAATAAATTAATTTAAAAACATTTATTTATATAAATTACATATATTGAGAATAGAATTGGAAGTTGAAATAGTTTTACGATTGAATGAGTTTTATTTTTATATAGGAACAAGGATTTGTCTTAGATACCAGATGTAGGATCTTTTGATGTCTTAGTTTACCTCATGCAGAAGTGTCGGTGGAGTTCTGCATGTGTATTAAATTACAAGCAGGAAAATCAATGGTTATTATCTTCATATGGTAGGACATATTCCTAAATTTTCATATTTTGTTTTTAAAGCTATTGAATGAAAAATTTGATTTTTGAGTACATGAAAGTTTTTAGGATGATAGATTTTGAAAACATAATTATAATTAGTTAACATATAGTTAATTAACATTATATACACATTTTCTAATTTCTTCTTTTTTTACTACAGGATATATTGGAGCATGTAGTATTGTGTTGCCTTCATTTTCTCATTGTCCAATTTTTCTGTGAAAGGCACAGGGACCAAAGCACAGAGGCCTATACAAAAAGTCCATACCAAGTGAAATGAGCAAGACAGATAGAAGATTGATCATACCCAACAACCATCCATTGTGCCCGCATTGTGTAATATCCACACATAAAGCGTGCTGGTTTTGAGATACACACAGAAACTTAGACATTTAAGAGCATTGGCAATTAATTTTATTACAATGTATAGCATTGAGTATTAAATCATTATACAATGTACATAAAGAGTAGCTTAAATTTTATAACTTTTAACTACTGTGGTTTCATAAATTTTCATTGGCCTCAATTTTCGTGGATTTTGTAAAACATACGTTTTCGAGGATACGTAATTTCGTGGACAAAAGCATTGCCTGTACAAATGAATGTCATATTTCGTAATTCAATGAACATTTGAATTCGTGGATCTGCTCAATAATGAAATCCACGAAAATTGGTGCTCAACGAATATTGATGAAACCACAGTACTTCTTTCACTTCAGGACGGTTTATGTTTGAAACTTTGTAGCACTAATAGTACATAAAGTATTTCTTATAAGCTACATATAATTTTAAAAGATAAAGAATGTTTAATTAGCTTTCAGTCAATAATTTTATCTATTTTTTAAAAATGAAATGCATATCATATGTATAATATACATTGTATGTCTAGTTGTTTTAATACAATTATTTGAGACTTTTAAACATAAACATTTTACAAATCTGAAGCATTTTTCCCTCATAATAATTAATTCTTTACAAGTAGAGTTTGAAGTTTGCACAAAAATGCAGATACAGTAAGAATTTGATTTGCTGCAGGTTTTAGATTTAGTGGCATAGTTTTTGACAAAATTCGAAAAGTTTTCAATCTACCAATAGCTTTCTCTACACGAATCCTCAAGTGAACAATATTTGGATCTGTCGGGATTGTATCTGGATCATTATACTGTTTTGCATTTTGCTGCAAATTGTCTGTATCAGTCATGCTGAAATCTGTCTGAGTTGATGCATCTGCGTTGCTGAGAAGGATACCGGTACATGCTCTCCATAATCATGATCTCTTGCAATAGCTTCTATATAAAGCAAACATCGGTATTAAGACACTTTAAGAATGTAAATACAAACATCTGCTTGATAATAGCCATTTGTAATTCTGAAATTAACTGATGATGTGAATTCATAATATCAATATAAGATGTAAAATAACAATTTTAAGCACCTGACCATGGGTGGGAGACAGATGTCTCCATGTCAGAAATCACACATTCTTTTACAACAGCCATTTAATTCTAGGGGATTCATGTCATCAGCATCAACCTGAGACAAGAATTAAATGATTTATTAAGCAACAATTAAAAGAAACATTTCAACAGTACACATGGTCAACAATACATGACAGTACTGAATATTGTATTATTTTTTATAATTATATATTGATATGTTTAGTGTAAGAATTATTAAAATAGAGAACATTGAAATTCAAAACAACTTACAATACGTTTTATTGGTGTCAAGTCATAATCAATGCAACCATCCTCGTCTCTGCAGACACCAGCATCGTTCTTCATAGAATTGTGTAAATGTAATAAAGCCTGTTCTCTTTTTAGAATTGAGGTATTAGGGCGAATCTACAAACGAAATTCATCTTTATTGTAGCAGCGTATTCATAGCAATAGTTGTGTATTTATTAATTGCAAAGCTTGTATACGTTTGATTTTTTAGCTCTATTGGTCAAAGACCAGAAGAGCTTATGCGATAGTAATGCGTCCGTCGTCCGTCCGTCCGTCTGTCTGTCTGTAAACAATTTTTCAAAATGCTACTCCTCCTACAGTTTCGGTCTGATTTCAATATAGCTTAGCACACAAGTAGACTACACTTAGACACATTATTCTGTGCATCGGTTTTTGATTTTGATAAACGGTGTTACCATGGTTACTAAAAATATACATTTCTGTGAAATTCTTTCAAAATGCTACTTCTCCTACAATGTTTGTCCGATTTAAGTATAACTTAGCACACAAGTAGACTACACTAAGATACATAATTCTGTGCATTGGTTTGAGATTTCAATGAACGGTGTTGCCGTGGTTACTAAAAATAGAAATTTCTGTGAATTTTTTTTCAAAATGCTTCTCCTACTGTTTTGGTCTGATTTCAATATAACTTGACACACACGTAGACTACACTAAAACACATAATTCTGTGCATCCGTTTTTGATTTTGATGAACGGTGTTACCATGGTTACTAAAAATAGAAATTTCTTTGGAATTCTTTCAAAATGCAACTTCTCCTACAGTTTTGGTCCAATTTCAATATAACTTGGCACACAAGTAGACTACACTAAGATACATAATTCTGTGTATGGGTTTGAGATTTCAATGAACGGTGTTGCCGTGGTTACTAAAAATAGAAATTTCTGTGAATTTTTTTTCAAAATGAACGGTGTTACCATGGTTACAAAAAATATAAATTTATTCTTTCAAAATGCTACTTCTTCAACAGTTTTGGTCCGATTTCAATATAACTTGGCACACAAGTAGACTACACTAAGATACATAATTCTGTGCTTGGGTTTGTGATTTCGATGAATGGTGTTGCCGTGGTTAATTAAAATAGAAATTTCTGTGAAATTCTTTCAAAATGCTACAGTTTTGGTCCGATTTCAATATAACTGTATGAAAATATAATATATAAAAATTTTATATAAATTCATATAAAATATGACACAGGAAGATTGTACTAAGATACATATTTCTGTGCATCAGATTAGCGGCAAGGATCATTTTTCTATTATTGCTGTTTTAAAGTTTCAAGTCCGAACTGCTACTTTTTCTTTGTTTTAAGTATAAACCAGTAGAGTTACAGTCTCGACAGAGACTTCTGGTTTTTAATTTGCAACTGTGAAATATAGGCATTATGAGGTAAATTAATTATATTTTAAACTTTTTTTACTTTATTTGAAGTTGTTATATTCAAATACTTCTGGGTATGGGTGGTCAGGAGTGGGTTTTCCGTCCACAAAGTGTAAGGAACAGACCCGTCGCATTCCTTTTGGCTCAAAGTCGGATCCCCTTCTTCTAAGGTTAAGACATTTTTTTCTTTTTGTTGGTGCCTTTATTTTGGAGGGGAAGACAAAAAACTGTACTGACGACATGTACCCATATCTCCCCTGTATTCAGACGTCAGATCTTCAGCCAGGAGCCGCGCAGGAGTACCAGTCGGCGTCTTTTTTCGCTTCAAACGGTTTGTTTCCAACGTAAACAATGACAACCGGAAATAACCATGAGGAACATTTTTGTGAAATCACGTGATCGGCGTGAATAAAAGTCAAATAAAAACGGTGTTCCAGCATAACTCGAAACGCGGCTATTTTTTTAATAATTGTGGTTACTTAACAAACACTGAAAAGCAACGAACCTTTTTCAATGACGAATCAATCAAATTTTATTTATTTGCGTTAAAGGTTCTTTTATAATCTTTTATACTGTATATAATAATAGACATAACAAACATGCACATTTTATGAATAAAAAATGTAAAATAGAAAAGAAAAGTAATTCCTTATAACAGAATCAATGGATATACAATAACATCCAGTTCTACACCAAGTTGATAACATTTGAACATATTTCATTGCTATCAAACTTAACAAAACTGACTACGCCATCTCCCTACATATAAACTATTTCACACATATTTATGTATATGTACATGTGTTTTAACATTATGAATAATAATAACATAATAATCAGGAAAACAAGCATTTCCCTATTGTGGCGTCACCATGCATACTGGGGTCATGATTTGAATAATTTAAAATCCTTTCAACACAATCTACACATGGATGCTCTCACAAAAAGTTTCAGCCATTCTGGCCCAGCCGTTCTTGAAAAGATTTTAAATAGTTCCACTTGATTATCTCACCTTGCCTTGTCTCCTTATTTCAAAAATTATCTCCCCTTTCAATGATACTTTGGTTAAAGTTGGCTGAGTGGTTCTTGAGAAGAAGTAAAAATGTGAAAAGTTTACAGACGGAGGCACAGCAAGACAGACAGATGGACAGACGAAAGACGGATTATCAGATAAGCTCACTTTCAGCTCAGGTGAGCTAAATAGATCTAAAAAATAGATAATAGGGAGTAATTACTTACCGCAAGAAGTAACGAGTTCCATTTGTCAATAACAAGGGTAAAAAAGTAGAATTATGGATTTGACATCTGCATTTTGGTATGCAGTAGTTAATGGATTTCTCGTACTGTTATTTGATGCATAGCAACACAGATATGGTATTAGATCAATCATGTAATCCGGAAATTGGTTATTGTAAATTCTTCACTTTATAGTTATCCCAGTATTTTTCCTCTTTCATGATAGGGTACCCATCCAGTTTCAAAGTAATGTATATCTTTAGAAGCTAACAGAGTCAGGCCTGTGAAAAGGTTTAGCAGAACATGATTGTAATTTTGCTATCACATACATTACATTTACCCCACACCAAGGAAAGCATTGTTTACTGGCCTAATAAAAGATTGTGTACAGGGGTTTTCAGATTTACTACCGATTTATTTCTTTAGTAAACTCACTATAAAAATGGAATATCCAGGGGTATTTAATTTTTACCCTGTCTGTCTGTTCGTCCGGAATTGATAAAACCTTTGGTCATATCTTTTGAACAGTTGAGCTACGGCTTTCATATTTCACGTGTATCCGTATGACATCTACCAGGTATATCATACGTTTATGAGTTGAAATAAAAGAATCTTATGGCAATCACAATCAAATTAAAAGTAACAGAATATCATGGAAAATATTTTTTGTCGTCAATGGCTTTAACCATAATATCATATTTTTCTATTCACTGATACAAAATAGAATGACCTGGTAAAATTTTATCTTGTATTCATAACAAACAATGTCTCCTAACAAAAAAATACTATAATCAACTACAGTTTACTATTGTATTCATAACAAACAATATCCCCTAACAAAAAAAATACTAGAATCAACTATAGCTTACTATTGTAACTATAACGAACTATTGTACTGGATTGATTTTAATTTCTTTTTAACCACATTAAATCAAAGTTTTCACTATAATAGTAAATCAAAATAAGAAAGTTCTTAATTTGATACCAAAGTTAAGTAAAACATTAAACTATAGATTACTGTATTGAATTTTTGTTGGGTTTGTCAGGTATCATAAAGTGATTGTACATGTGTTTTTATTAAATTATAAGGAATTTTGGTGGTCTCTGATTGGTCTAGACGCCATTTACTGGTGTTTACCTCAGAGTGAGTTCACCTCAAATGACGTTCTGGGAGGTTTATTCGGGTTTTCCCTCTCGACCAACCATAGATTTGCTTACAGTTTTTTCGACCATTCAGATTGCGTGTTTCAAAGCATGTGTCGGTGTGAATGTAAACATGTCAGACGCCATTACCAAGGAGATTACGAACTTTTGAAAGTAAATGGTTGAGTATTTATTGTTTATTAATATTGTTTTGAACTTTTTAACTAATATTTGTTTAGCTGTTGATGTATATCAACATGTAAAAAGTGTAATTACACTTTACATTATGGATGTTTATATTTGATGGAGACAAGAATGAAAGAGTCAGCAGTGTTGTAAAATTCCTCATCATTTAATAAAACGGTTATTGACTTTTAAATTTGTTTTGACTATACAGACCTGGTCAGGTATTGGTTAACCTCGGCCTTCGGCCTCGGTCCAATACCTACCAGGTCAATTGTCACGAGTAGACCATCAAAAGTCAATAATTGTATAGAGTATACTAGTAATTGATTCTTTTACTTTATTAATTCAAAGCAACTGAACAATGACACAAGTCTATTATTACTTACAATGGGGGATCATCTTGAATGAAGAACAAATACACCATTTACATATAAAAAAAATCACCTTGTGACAATAAACATAACAGTTTAGCAGTATTTTATATTAAAGATTTCAACATTTTGTCATTGATACATGTAGAATGAAACATATTTGTACAAAATAATGTAATTGTAAGAGCCTTTTAAATTTGTTTTCTAAGGCATCTTAAAATCCTCTGTCCTTTTACAGTCAATTGTCATACCAAAATAATTAGGTATATCCTATTTTTTGGTACTCTGAAATATATTGAAATGTTACATTCCTGTGACCTTCTGTTCGAATGTTGACGTCAACTCATTTGTTGTTTTTTTTATTGGTCCTTGTAAAATTAATAGAATGTTTAATTGTAATTAGTTGTTGTCTAGAATCCTGGTTCTTGGATTAACCTATATCTCAGGTCTAAGTATCAGATCCTAGAAACAAAATTATGGCTTTTCCTTAACGAATTCAGACTAGTTTAACAATGAGCACATTCATGTACACTGTAGTCGTGCTTGTTGCATCCTTATCTTCGAGCTTCATTTCTGCTGGTTTAATTTCTTGCACACAAGACAGTATTGATTTCACAATTTCATGCTGTTCTTCCATTCTTATTCTTTCTATTACGACATCTTCAGTTTTCCTTTTTTGGGCCCTTGTGTGAATATCAGTAATATTAACCAAGTACATCTTTTCAGCGAAAGTTTCCAATTCTTGGCAGGTATCGCGATAATCGACAAGTATTTCTGATTTATGACTATATGAAACCAAGCAAGTGAATTGAAATTTTCATATCTTTTTCACTTTTATTTGAAAAGAATTAAATTATTCATATTTAATTGGTTTATCTAGTAAGTCTTCTTAAAGTTACAGATATTTAAATTTTCAAGTATTCATGAAATGTTCTAAGATTTATATTCTTAATTCGATAAATGCTTCATTTCAAGCCTTTCTATTGCTGCTTTCACATCTTTCATATCTGACCACATTTCTTTCACCATTTCATGCTGACTTTCCATTTTGATCTTTTCTATTGCAGCATCTTCATTTTCTTTTCTTAAGGTCAGTTTCCTTATTTTATTTAAGTTACCCAAGTAAGCCTTTCCAGTGAAATTTTCTAATCTTTGGCAGAGATCTGATATAATCGACCAGGTGTTGTTGAATTCTGTCTGAGGTGTGGAGGCTGAGCTCACATGTGCAGCCAACTTGTTTCGCATTAACCTAATTCTCTCGATATCATCACCAACAGTAATTTCTCCTACTGTTGGCATACTGTCTTCTCCCCATTTTCCCTTTGTTGGTTTAGGTATCTTTTTACAAATATTTCTTAGCAACGTGTATGTTAGTGAAATATCAAAATTTGCATATCCTGAATGTTGAGCAGCTTGTAAGAGTTGTTCTTGTTCAGGGCGTAATCTTTTATGAGTATTCGGCGATGCCTTCACTTTGCTATAAATAACAGATGGATGAACCTCCATCTCTAGTATATCTCGGTATGCCTGATTTAACACGTCGTGCGTTGCCATTCCAAGTTTGGCAAATCTAGATCGGCCCCCATGGTCTTGTCCACAAGCTGTCGAAGTGTTGGGATTACTCAGGTTTGCCTGCTGAAACAATTTAATCAAAATTACCAAGAGATATCAGAAAATATATAAAATTAACTACGAACAAAATCACATTATAGATTTAATATGACATTGTTATATATTTTATTCTTGGAAATTAAGATCCTAAAGTGGACATAAGTGAACGCAACATTGAATGGATAATTCAAATTTGAATATTGGTATGCTCTAAAATGATTTCAATGTCATATTATCATTCTATAGAAACTTATCAAAATTTGTAAATTGGTTTGTAGTTGCCAAATGTTTTATTGTAATGGTTTACAATTTTGAAATTTTAGAAGATTAACCTGATTCCAATATTTTGTGATATCTTCTGTGTTGACACAATGCTTTCTGTTTGCCGGACAGGATGGACACTGAAATGTATCTCTGGTAAACTTAGAATCACTAATGACAGCGCTTACTCTGCTGTCACAAAAACCAGTAGGTTTGCATTTGAACGCAACTAGGAATTCTGAGTTCTTCTGAAATGCGTCAGAGAGATTTTGTAAGGTATGTTCAAGGATTTCTCTAATCTGGTGACAGGTTAAAACATCAACTTCTCCCTCCACAACAAACATCTGCACTTGAATTTCTGTTTGAGTCATTCCAAGCATAATGTTATGGTGCTGGTCATGAAACACGAGAATAGCTGCAGTCTGGTAAATGCATCCTCTTTCTTCATCAGAAAATATCTCCCAAGGAATCTGCATGCAAATTGCTACAAGGCGATGGAAAATTTCAACAGGAAGAACATCAAACGTGTAGCAAAGGATGGAGGAGGCAGGGTATGTTGAAAAACAGTCTACTGGAAATTGCATCTTGTTCATACACGGGACATACCATATTTTGTCGCTCATTTTAGCTAAGAGTCCAAGCTTCTCCATGTACATCATGATATCCTCTTTGTGCTCAAGGTAACCATTGTTGTTCATTCTCCATATGGCAGATAGCAATGTTTCATCTAACTCTCCAGTTTCATTGAATTTGTCCCATTCTGAAGCAAATTCAAATAAATCTTCTTTTGCATGGTTTTTATCTGTTATGACATTTCTAAATGCATCTGCAAACCACTGAACATCGAGGATAATAACTTCATTGAGGAATTGTTGATTGAAGTGTATGAGTTCTCTAATGCCATGGAAGAACTGCAGCATGGAATCCATATCTTCAATAGTACTGAGCTTTATTCCCTCTGGCAATGTTTCATTAAAAGACTGAAGTTCGACCGTACTCAAAATCTTGCGAATTTTCTTTTCCTGAAAGAATGTTTCAAACATAGCCCATGACTGTGGAAGCTCTTCACCCCAGTGATCAAGCTTGCACACGACATCAGCAATTGACAGCTTAAGATTTTCAATGCTTTCATTGTCATGGAATCCGACTGCAAATCGCCGTTTCACATCAATATGTTTTTGCAAAGACTTCTTCTTCATGTCAAGAGTCTTCCATATTTCTCGGAAAAACAATTCTTTTTCCTAACGAAAACAAATTCCTTATTTTATTTCATGCTAAGAACTCAGTCATTGTAAAATAATACTCACAATCATACAATGATTGTAAATGTTTTGTTCCCACAGAGCTGATGAAACGCATTTATATCTGTAAATATTATATTGAATATATACAAGGAGAAAACCCATGCCAAAGTAAAATATCTGGTGTGTGTGTAAACAATAAACAACAGTATTTAACAGGAGGCCCAGGGGCCAAATCACTCATCTGAGCAATTGGCAAGGAAAAAGCACATATCAGATCAGAACTGAAAGTTAACTGAGGTTGGGAGGGCTTGAATTTCAAACCTCCAGGTGGTCATGATTTAAACCAACTAGAATCTACACTACCTGAGGATGATTCCCTATAAATGTCAGTAAGCATGGCTTTGAAGTACTTTAAAAGAAGGTTTTAAAAGTTTTCCCTATATATTACAAGGTAAAACTTTTATCGGTCATTTGGCCCCACCCTACTCCCAGGGGTCATGATTTGAACAAAGTTGAATCTACAGTACCTGGGGATGATTCCACAGGAGTTTCATCTTTCCTGTCTCTTACCGTTCACGGTAGCCTAGTGTAAGAGCGTTCGCTTCGTGGTCGGGAGGCCCGGGTTCGATTCTCGTTCCCGACGCCGCGTCAAACCTAAGACGTAAAAATAGGTAGCGACTGTTCCTTCGCCAAGCGCTCGGCATCAGAATTGAAAGTCATGGGTCTTTCGGATATGACCTTAAAAATGTAGGTCCCGTGTCAAGGTAGGCGCTGGCACGATAAAGTACCCTCACTGCTAAATGGCCCTGAGTGCAAAGTATAGGTCTAAATTTGAAGCTCTTCATCGGCATCGGTGACGTCTCCATATGAGTGAAAAATTCTCGAGAGGGACGTTAAACAATATGAAATCAATCAATCAATCTTTCCTGTCTCAATGGTTCTTGCGAAGAAGACTTTTCTATATATTCCTATGTAAAAGTTTGATCGACCATTTTGTCCCCACCATACCAACGGGGGTCATGATTTGAACAAACTTGAATCTAAACTACCAGAGGATGATTCCACATGAGTTTCATTTTTCCTGACCCAGTGGTTCTTGAGAAGATTTTCAGATTTCTCCTATATATTCCCATGTAAAACTTTGATCAGTCATTTTGGCCCCATCCTACCCCCGGGGGTCATGATTTGAACAAACTTGAATCTTCACAACCTGAGCATGATTCTACAAGAGATTCATCTTTTCTGGCCCAGTGGTTCTTGAGAGGAAGATTTTTTTTAAACATGCCATTAATTTTTTTTCTAATTCATAATTATCTACCCTTGAAAAAGGGCGTGGCCCTTCCTTTGAACAAACTTGAATCCCCGTTTCCTAAGAATACTTTGTAGCAAGTTTGGTTGAAATGGGCCCAGTGGTTCTTGAGAAGAAGATGAAGTTGTGAAAAGTTTA
Source organism: Saccostrea cuccullata (assembly GCF_032062105.1). NCBI lineage: Eukaryota > Metazoa > Mollusca > Bivalvia > Ostreida > Ostreidae > Saccostrea > Saccostrea cuccullata. The sequence goes on along the minus strand of NW_026938581.1, from coordinate 55,820 downwards.
CAACAACAACGACGACGACAAGACGACAACGACAGACAACGGAAATTTTTGATCAGAAAAGGTCACTTGAGCTTTTGGCTCAGGTGAGCTAAAAATGATACCTTTTCTGCTTTATTCTCACTATGTGTACCAACTAGGATGACAGGAGCCTTATCACTGCCATATTGATGAATGGACTTCATCCAGAATTCTAGATAATCTGAAAAATAAGGAAACATTCAGCTGAAAGAGTTTTCTTTAAGAAAGATTGCAGGAAATGATGGCAAATGTACATGAAAAGCTATATGTGTAAGAGCTATTTACAAGGCTGGGCATATATGTAACAAACTTATTGCAGTCGTAAAACTGCACAGAAGGGCAAACAAAATAAAAATAGTTCTCATTTAGGATAAAAGTTTCTTAAGTCTAAAGATTTAAAATTTAATGAGGCAGATAGTTTTTGGAAATATGGAAAATCTAATTATTTCCTTTTTTAATATGTCAAAAACATTTACCGTTCACGGTAGCTCAGTTGGTAGAGCGCTCGCTCCGTGATCGGGAGGTCGTGAGTTCGCCTCTCGGCCGCGACCGACCTAGTCGTTAAAATGGGTAGCAACTGTTCCTTCGCCATGCACTCGGCACTTTGAAGTGAAAGTTGCAGGTCCTTCGGATGAGACCTTAAAAACCGAGGCCCCGTGTCAGCGGCAGGCACTGGCACGATAAAGATCCCTCACTGCTCAATGGCCCTGAGTGCCGATTAAAGGTCAAAATTTGAAGCCCTTCACCAGCATACGGTGACGTCTCCATATGAGTGAAAAATTCTCGAGAGGGACGTTAAACAATATACAATCAATCAATCAATCAAAAAAGTTCATCAATGCAATAAAAATTGATATGATGCGGTGGTGCTTTTGGGCCATACATGTAATATAATTAAAATATTACCTCTGTGTGTCCATCCCCCATAAACAGAACCTTTCTGACAACACACTTCTTCTCCAACCTTATCATCAAACTTCTTCTCCATATTCAGCACCAGAATAAAGAATGCACGTGGACTCAAAAAAATCTGATGTGAGGCATAATATGAACACTGTCCTGCAAAGTCAGTCATGGTAATCTTTTTATCTGGATCTTCTGAAATATCTTCTGCGCCTATCTGTAAATTTCCATAAATTTCTGGACTATGACAAATATTTTTTCTTTCCTCTATAACATCTGCTACATTTTCTGGCGGTGTGGCCTCCTGTGGTTCATGGAATGAGGTGATTTTGATGTCGATATCATCATGTGATATCTGTCCAGTGCTTGATGCTTCAGTCGTATTGCCCTTTTCATCTTCTGGTTCTAACTTTCCCTGCATTTCCCCATCATCAGCTGGATTTTCTGAATGAGATTCAGGGACACTCTGTTGCATATCTTTTTTATCAAGTTTAAGTTTAAAGCGTTGTTGTTTGCTGTATGAATTTACTGTAAATAAAAAGGAATACATTTTAAAGACACAGTGGCGTAGCATTGTGTTTGAAAGTGTGGGGGGGGGGACAGCCATATAATTTTTTTTTACTTACCTGAAAAAATTGACAAGCCAAAAAAAAAACAAAAAAAAACAAGAGGCCCATGGGCCACATTGCTCACCTGAGAAGCTTTGACCATTCTCTTCTTTACCAGATTTCCCCCTTGTTATACATAATGCATCCGCACCCTACCCCATTGATCATAATTTAGACATTTTGAATACTAAACTACCCCATGATCCTTCCATGGACACATATGTTTCAGCTTTTTTGGCCCAGTGGTTCCTGAGAAGAAAATTTTCAAAGATTTTTCCTATATATTTCTATGTAAAGCATTGATTCCCTATAATGGCCCCGCCCTTCCCCCGGGGGTCATGATTCCTACAATTTAGAATTTACACTACCCCAGAATGCTTCCATAAAGCTTCACTTTTTCTGGCGCAGTGGTTCTTGAGAAGAAGATTTTCAAAGATTTTTCCTATATCTTTCTATGTAAAATTTTGATACCCCATTGTGGCCCCGCCCTTCCCCCGTGGGTCATGATTTGAACAATTTAAAATCTACACTATACCAAGATACTTCCACATAAGTTTCAGCTTTTCTGGCCCAGTGGTTCTTGAGAAGAAGATTTTCAAAGATTTTTTCTATATATTTCTATATAAAACTTTGATTCCCCATTGTGGCCCCGCCCTTCGCCCGGAGGTAATTTTTTGAAGAACTTAGAATTTACATTATACCAAGATGCTTCCACATAAGTTTCAGCTTTCCTGGCCCAGTGGTTCTTGAGAAGAAGATTTTCAAAGATATTTCCTATATATTTCTATGTAAAACTTTGATTCCCCATTGTGGCCCGGCCCTTCCCCCGGGGGTCATGATGTGAACAATTTTGAATCTACACTATACCAGGATGCTTCCACATAAGTTTCAGTTTTTGTAGCCCAGTGGTTCTTGAGAAGAAGGTTTTCAAAGATTTTTCCTATATATTTCTATATAAAACTTTGATTCCCCATTGTGGCCCCGCCCTTCCCATGGGGGTCATGATGTTAACAATTTAGAATGTACACTATACCAGGATGCTTCCACATTAGTTTCAGTTTTACTGGCCCAGTGGTTCTTGAGAAGAAGATTTTTTAATGACCCATCCCTATTTTTGTCTTTTCTTGATTATCTCTCCTTGCGAGGGGATATGACCCTTCATTTTAACAATTTATATTTCCCTTTACCCAAGGATGCTCTGTACCAAGTCTGGTCGAAATTGGCCCAGTGGTTCTTGAGAAGACGTCGAAAATGTGATAAGTTTACAGACGGACAGACAGACGGACGGACGACGGACAAAATGTGATCAGAAAAGCTCACTTGCTCACGGAAAAGTTGCCTAAAATCGAAAATCGGGGGGGGGGGGTGGTGCGGGGGGGGAGGTGTCGGTGGGTGGGTGGGTTGTATAGGTAAACCTTTTCTCAGTGTCAACTACTTTCAGTACCAATTCTAATACTACATTTTATGCACATCACTAAATGTGGGTGGGGGGGGGGGGGGGGGGGCAACCAGGCTTTTAATTGACATTTCCTATAGTATAAGTACGGTTGTGAAATAAGTGGGGGTGGCCCCCCCCCCCCCCCCGGCCCCCCTGTTGCTACGCCCCTGAGACCTTCTCACTTTGTTGTCCCTGCGAAGAGATTTGTAGTCTACTTTAAATAAATCTGCAACTAAAAATATAATACAGAGGTCTGTGAGCATTGCACTCAAATAATTATATCCGCAGATATTATGTAAGTAGAATCTAAATATCCACTTTTTATTTATATTGAAAAACAAAATATCTATTTGATCTAAACATAAAGTAGGAGTTGAAGAGTGGTTTTATGTAAATAGCTCTCCAAAAAAATATTGATAGACCAGAGAGCTGCAGTGCCAATTATTGAAAAAACTGTATATATTTATTACGCACAAAAAAGTGCGCTCGGTTCTTGACTAATTCTGCAAAATTCTTATCTCAATTGCAAAAAGGAAAGATTTCAAAAAATTCCAAGTACTGCTGTAGTTGACATCTGAACAAAGCATATTGGACCAAAATGGCAGTATAAATAAGCGAAATGTTCGATGATTACAATATTAGGGTCAGGAGGACTATTAGCAACAATTATGAGGAATGTTTGGTTGTGAAAACAGTGAAAGAATATGTTAGGAACACACGGTTAGTAATATTTTGAGATTACAGTTTTAAAATGTGGAGAAAAAAATCGAAAACCGAGCGCACTTTTTTGTGCGCAATATATATACAGTTTTTTCAATGAGTGGCACTGTAGCTCTCCATTCTCCATTGAAGGAGAAATGCTGGTGTATTTTTCTTTCTTTGGGAAACCCAGAATGTGCCCAATCATAAAGAAAACGGGAGGTCAAAAAGCTACTACCGTACCATATAATGTAACAAAGGTTCTCGGAGTCTCAAGAGGCATTGCATTTGTTTGAGAGGTTGATAGGCGTTACAGATAAAAGGCGGGAACCTACATGTAAAAACATAAAAAAGGACAATAGGATGGAAAGATGGACATCCACATAACTATACTGAACCGCAAAAGAAACGTCGCATTTTTTAAAGAAATATTTGATAATATGAAATATTGTTTGTAAATATTATAATCTGTGCTAAATATGCATGAACATGAATCGTGAACTCTACAATCATTTAAGGGTAAGTTACGCTTCACTGATTTTAGCAACACGTTCAATTGTTATTGAATCTCTCGCCTCCCGTGGTACACACTTTCCAGCATTAAATTGAAAAATGTTTATGCTCATGCTTTTCACGCTTCATTAGGGATATAAATACCATGAACATTTAAATGATTATCAGTATAAGTTTTGAAAGCAGAGCTATGCCACGTTTGAATCGACAACAGAGGGACCAAGCCATAGGAAGATTGCATGCTGGGCAAGCTGCCAGGGTGAAAGGAAACAACTTCAACTGCAGTATACGCACAATTGAACGTTTACGCCAACGTTTCAATGCAACTAACAGCACAGACGATCGCCCACGTAGCGGTAGACCACAAGTTACAACGCAAAGACAGAAAAGGTTCATAGTGCGCCAGCATTTGAATGGCCGATTCGCAAGGGCATCAGAAACAGTACGCAATACCATTGGAACACATCAGCGACCCATAAGTGACGACACAGTATGTTGTCGGTTTGCAGCAAATAACCTCAGATGTCGCCGTCCATACAGAGGTCCTGTCCTTACACAAAGACACCGTCGGGCACGTCTACAGTGGGCTTTACAGCGGCAAAACTGGCGTAATCAACAATGGAGGAATGTCATCTTCTCCGATGAAAGGGGAAATTGCATTTCCATACATGATAGTAGAGCAAGAGTTTGGCGAAGGAAGGGTGATCGTTACAATGACAACTGTGTTATGGAAACTGATCCATGGGGCGGGCCGAGCATCATGGTGTGGGGTGGTATTGGCCTGTATTCGAATCTTGGCCCCGTTGTCTTCCAGAATCTTGGTCCAGGCAGAGTAATGGTGTAACAGCTGCCTGCTACATTGATCAAGTCCTGAGGCCTTATGTTGTACAGCATTTCAACGAACATCCATACAAGACGTTCCAGCAAGATAATGCGCTTTTGCATACAGCCAGAATAACTAGGGACTACCTGCAGCAGAACAACATCGCAGTTATTGACTGGCCAGCTCTTAGTCCCGATCTAAACCCCATTGAACATTTATGGGATCACATCCAGTTGAAGCTAAACCAACATCAACCAAGACCGACAACTGCTGCTGAACTTTCTATGGCGTATCAGCTTGTGTGCGTGACTATTCCTATGGCCTTCACCAATCGACTCATGAACTCTATGTATCGAAGATGCATGGCTGTAATTAATGCCAATGGTGGTCATACACGTTACTAACGGAAGTGCACTCAGGACAATAGGAATCTGTGATATTGACATTATTTGAAATTAAACTGAATATGTATAACTCTAAGACAAATGTTAGATAATTAAAAACACATTACTTCAATTATATATTCGTTAAATTTTATTTCAAAATAAGTGCATTACTTTTTCAAAATCTAATGCGACATTTCTTTTGCGGTTCAGTATATATACAATGTAACCTTTGTTTTATAAAAGAGCAAGTTGGAAGTTTACAAGACACTTTCTTCAAGTTGAATAAACAAAGACTATCTTAACAAGAGGCGCATGAGCAACATCGCTCAACTGAGCCCATGAGCTAGTTAAAAAAGTACTGAAAAAATTATTTGTTGGGGGAAGGTGTTGAATTTTGTATTACTTGAGAATGTCACTTTATCTATCAAGCATACATGTATAAGTTTGCCTTATTCCTACATATTACTTAATAATCCCCCGGTACATTATTGGAATAATTAAATCTTCACTACTTTAAGTTGCTTACATGTCAATTTGACCGAACAAAACTTTTTTTGTTCTGGGGACATTTTTTTTTATGTATTCTTTTGCTAAACTTTGATACCTCAATGTGGCCACACTCTAACTCAGGGGGTCATGATTTGAATAAGCTTGAAACTACACTACCTGAGGATGCTTCCACGTGAATTTCGTCTTTCCTGGCCCAACAGTTCTGAAGAAGATTTAAACAATTTCTTCCTATGTATCCCTATGTAAAAATTGATCCCCAATTGTGGCCCCGAAGAAAATTTTATAAGATTTTTCTACGTATCCCTCTGTAAAAATTTGAAACTGCAAGGATACTTTGTTGTTAAGTATGGTTGAAATTGGCCGAGTACTTGAGAAGATGAAAATATGAAAAGAGGTAGAGCCATTTTTGTCTTTATTTGGCCCTGAGAATTTCTGAAAATTCAAAACCGCTCAGTTTAGGTTGCAAATGCAGTATTTGTCACTTGGACTGTTAGTGACAATGTATCTATTAATTATGACGTATTTTCACATCTAGTCAATGCACTATGACGTCATAAATTGCGTCATTTTCCTCATATCCTGTAAATTTCTTTGAAAATGACCTAAAGTTGAAGTTTTTTTTTTCAATATTTCATATAGAGCACAACCTCTGATCCAAAATATGGCAATACATAAAGAAAGGTCTATTTCTGAAGATCAAAAAACATGTCTTATTTTTTGGATCATGGGCTGTGCTCCTATTTTAAGTCTTTGTTGAAGGTAGTCAAATATGCATATTTTCTGCAAATTTCAAGAACATCGCAATTTTTCAAAGCCTGTTTTCTAATAATTGGATTTTCAAAACAAAATTTCATTATAGAACATGAGAACACCAAGTGTCTACTTTATTTTGATATATGAAAATGAAAAGAGGGTGATAGTTAATTAATTGATATAAGTACGGTGCCATTTTACGCATAAGATGGCTCATGCTCTTTATGACGACGACGATGACAACAACATCGACGACAGATAACGGACAAATTCAATGAGAAAAGGTCACTTGAGCCTTCGGCTCAGGTGAGCTAAAAGGGTATTTATTTTATATCTTGTCAGAGAAATCATATAATTGTGAAGAAAATTTTAAGCATCCTTAGATCCTTAGTTAAGTATGTAGTAGTTCAACCTGGATAGAGAAAAAGTGGATATAACAGGCCACAATATAGAGCAAATAAGAGACCCAAAGGCCTTGAATCGCTCTTTTTTATAAAATTTACTTCCAAATATCCTGTATAAGGAAAGCCTCTTATGATCATACATATTCAGAAAAATTTCCGTTTATATTTTTTCCTAATTAAATCGGTACTGGACTCTTTCCCAAAGGGTAAAACAACAAGAGATATTTGTAAAACACTTATGTCCCCCTCCTCCTAATTAGATTTTTTTTAATCCAAGGGCATAAATATATGTCAAAATCTTTGCGATTGCACCCAAAACATAATTTCAACTAGATATTTATCAAATAAACCTGTATATAACATTTCATTGCTGTTCATGCAACCAACCTCTGCAAAGAACCCGAGCGAAATCTGCAAAAAATTTAATTCTTTATAATTCAAAGGGGATTACTTTATAATACTACTCAAAAATGGCGGGACCCAAATCAAACCTTAACCTGTTTATTCATCTGATAACTCTGCATACCAAATTTCATTTCCGTATGTGCAACTTCTGCAAAGAAAACAAGAGGCCCATGGGCCTTATAGGTCACCTGAGCATCATGCAACAACTTTAAAAGGATTGAATTTGGTTCATGTTTTAAACTAGACATCATGGCATTCACAATTTTGAAAGAGGTACTATTGCTAGTCGTAACTGTACACTTAACTTGTTTGGTTTGGTTATTTAATACCAATAGACAGAGTAGGGGATTAAAAAAATCCATTTCGACTAATCAGTAATGTTCAGCAATAATCAGTTTACTGCCACTACCACACATGAACCCCTGACCCTTGGTTCACACATTTCACGATTTTGGAAAATGCACCGTTGCTTATCAAAAGTATTTTATTAATACAAAGGAGAAGTCATTTTCAGTATATAAGTAGAGCCACTATCCCCCTCCCCCACTACCATGGTACCCCTGTTCCAGGGGCGTTGAAATTCACAATAAAGGAAGAATGACACTTGCTCATCATAGCTATATAGGTAGTTCGTCTGCTTAATACCCAGGAGCAGAGAAGAAGATTTTCAAATAATATCTGCATTTTCTCTATATAACCAATAGAGCCCAAACCCTAACAACAGAACCCCTAAACCTGAGGTCATAAAATTCACAAAGGCATTCTTCTTCATCATGACTATGTACTAAGTTAGTTTATTTAATACTCAGGAGCAGAGAAGAAGATTTCCAAAGAATTAATGTATTTTCACTATATAATAGATGGAGCCCCACCGTAACACCAGAACCCTGACCTTGGGGTCATATAATTCACAATTTTGGTAAGAAGCATTCTTGCGCATCATTACTATATACTTAGTTAATTCGTTGAATACCCAGCAGCAGAGAAGAAGATTTTCAAACAATTTTTGCATTTTCTCTATATAATCAATAGAGCCCCAACCTAACACCAGAACTCCTGTCCCTGGGGCCATACAATTCACAATTTTGGAAGAAGCATTCTTGCTTATCATAACTATATAGTTACTTAGTTAATTGATTAAATACCCAGCAGCAGAGAAAAAGATTTTCAAACGATTTCCCATTTTCTCTATTTAATAAATAGAGCCCTGCCCTAACAACAGAACCCCTGACCCTGGGGCCATAAAATTCACAATTAGTGAAGAACCATTCTTGCTCATCAAAAGTACGCAGCACTGTTAAGGCCTACTATGAAAAATCAACGGAAAATATATGTGCAAAAAGGGGGATATTATTTTGAATTAAATTTATTTCAATTAAGCTGTTTTATTATCACAGAACGTTAATACCTATGGAAGTAGCATAGTATTACCCACTCTGTACTATATGAAGTTAATCCCATCGATGGACAGTCACGTGATGAATGCAAAGTACGTGTACTGAATGTAGGTCATTTACAAATCTCAATATCGCAAGGGCATACCCTAGTTGAAATTAAAAATTCAAGCTATTAATTGTTTCTGCACACTTTGTAGTTTCTGAAAAGTGCTGCTGCTTTGAATAGAATTTGCGTTTTAATAGATAAATTTTCAAGTAAATAGGCCAATGTCAAAAAATATAAGACTTTTACAAAATATTTTGTGTACTTATGAAATCACGCCTTCGATTTGAAGAAAGCAGCAGCACTTTTCCAGTTAAGGATTATATCCTTTATCTATGTTCAAAAAATGATTAAGATCTATGCAGTGTATGCCCTTGCGAAAGTACGATTTTATGGTGCATCTCGATGTAAAATATACGTAACCTGTACTTAAAAACAACACATAATTAATAAAATACATTTTCTTGAAAGTTCATGAATAATCGCACTAAACAAAGGATCTACATTGGTATTAATCGACTATTTAAAACCTGTCAATAATATTCCGTTTTATTTTAAAACACATTTTTCATTGTTAAAAAATTGCTAAATTTGCCTCTCACAGTACATGAAATACGTCATGTTTACCAAAATGACGTCATATATACAAGTTCATCACAATCAGTGCTTTGTTTAAAACTAGCTACACGGGATTTACCTAGCAACGTTTTTTAATGCATTGATAGGTTTTATTATTGTTTATTAAGCTAATACAGTTAAAAGTTGCAAATAATTTCAGTTTCAGGTATTATGAGAAATACATAAAAGTCATATTTTTGTGTGACGTCACAGTAAACTTTTCCCGTATAAATTAGGCCCCGCCCCCTAATTCAAGCCTTAACAATGCTGCGTACATACTTAGATAATTCGTTGAATACCCAGCAGCGGAGAAGAGGACCTTTAAAGAAATAATGCGTTTTCTCTATATCATCAATAGAACCCCCCCCCCCACTAGTACTAGAACCCCTGATCCTGGGGCCATGAAACTCACAATTTTGCAAAAAAACATTCTTCCTTATCATGGCTATGTCCTTAGTTAGTTTATTTAAGGAAAGGATTGCACGGGTCCGTGAAAAAATTCTGCCCAATGATTTTTTCTCATTTTTACTTATAACGTTCCTAATGTCAATGATACCATTACATCAAAGTATCATGAATGGTTATCAGGCTTATAAGGAAGTTATGGTTGCCATGGTAACTACCAATTTTTAATCTTTTGATAGTTATGAGGTGAATGTTTTATAATGCTTTACACGCAACAAAATTGAAGCAAATTAAATATTTTCTGCAGATATTTAATAATATGCTTTATATTTATTGAAAATAAAAACTGTTTCGGAAATTATTGAAAAATGTAGTAATGCCATTGTTTTTGGAGGAAGTATTAATTGTAAATTTGCAGTAAAATGTTCACCTCAAAAGCAGTTTTTAACGTCTAAACAAAAAAATGCCCAATGAATTTTTCTAAAACTAATATATGATGTAATAGTCATTATAAGTGAGTTATGGTTAAAATATGAAGTAAGGTAATCGGATTAAATTTGAAGCTACACGCATTTCAGTACCCCCCTTTCTAGAATATTGAAAGATTTAAGATTTTCATATGATGGTTTGCTGTTGGACCTTAAATATGCATAATCTGTTTAAAGACAATAAAAGTCACATTTATAGATAAATAAATACTTTTTCCCTGAAAATCTGGCAGCTGATGCTCATTTTATATGTGATGAACAATGATTTACTTATCACCGACAGTGGTCACGAAAATAACTCTTTTTTCCAAACTCAGTTTTTCATCTCAAAAACACTCATTTTGTAACTATATCAGTATAAATAAATTATATATTATAAACTAGTTCACAATCCTCAAAGGCCTTATTCTTCATGCTTTGAACGCTCAACGATTTTTCTTCTTAGTGACCTGGAATCGGGGGGGGGGGGGGTTCAGACATCTGAACACATTGAATGAAAAGAGGTTATTTTACATTGTACTTGTAACTGCATTATATATATTTTTTTGATAAAGTATTCATCCATGAATTATCTTATAGACCAAATTATAGTAATTCTAAATATTTACATTTACAAATAGTTTTCCTTCCAATTCTTTTCAAGTAAACTTGTACACTTCATTTTCTCCAGCACACGGATGAGCGCTATCTCCATTGTGACATAATTGACGTCAAATTATAGATCTACTGTTTTGATTAAAAATAATCATTGATTTTCAAAATAACTTTCCGTCGCTTTATGATATATGCTGGAGTGAAACATCTATGTTCATGTCCATGTGATTAAAAAAAAAACATTTTTCAAATGTATTCCCATAAGCATGATGAGTTCACATGTTTCTTTTATTTATATATGTACATATCTTCCCTAATATTCTTTCAGAAGAAGTGTGTTGTGTTTCAGAACGACGTTTAAAACGTTTTACAGCAATCGTTTACAATATATGATTGAATGTTTACACAGTCGATGTCACTGCTGAAAATGCTTGAGATCTTATAGGAGAAAACAAAATCCTCTGCGATATTTTTTTAAAGATTTGTCTTCTAGGCATAAGTGGTCTTCGCCGTAACACGTTTATCAAAATCGCCTTCGTTCATCAATATTTATACATGTATCTAGTAAAACGCCTTGCAGTGAAATCATTTGAGCAAACGCTATTTCAATTTTGTTTTAATAATTTAACACTTCTAAACATCTCTCATAAATATGGATTTCAACCCGAATTTCCTCGTTTGGGATCGATTCAGGAATGTTAGTATTCCCCTCTTCAACATTTACAGAGTATGTTGTACAATGTAATAATATCACTGCATGAAAATTTGGCTTTACAAAACAAGTAAAGATAATGTAAATTTATTATTTACAATGCCTTTAATTGGCTTTTCTGAAAAAAGTCAAAGTTGGAAAAGGTGACCTTTACATTAACTTTACATGCACTTAAATATGATGTAATGTCCCACTTTATCTTGACTTTACAAAAAAGTAAAGTTAATATTTACAACCATTAAACACAGTATTTAGGATATATGAAATCTGATAATTACAGATCCTAAATTTAATTAAATGCCATCTTTAATAACCACAATCTGATATTTACAAACCCTAAATTTAATTAAATACCATCTTTAATAACCACAAAAGTTAATAAGCTATGTTTTCCATTCCAGTGAATGAAGCCTTATTCAAATTATAAATAATTATAAAGTTTTTTCTTCCAAATTGATAAGTTTTGGAAATGTAAACATCATAATTAATATACAAAGTAACAAAAAAGCTGACTTTAACTTTGTTTATTACAATACAAAACATTTCTTTTTACAAACATAAGATCAAAATCATCAAGATTCTTGGCAGTTTATGTTGCCCTCATCCTATCCTGCAAATTACATACATATCTAAGACAGAGTACATTTCACGAATGTTTTTTTTTTTGTATGTGTCACTGACATGTTTTATAATAAAACCAATTGTACATTCTTGAATTAAAATTGTGAATCAACATAAAACTATGTACTCTTTCTTGTGGATATTGTTTTTAGTGGAAATCAACAACTGTCAAAATGGTTTTGTCACACCTCCATTTTCTGAGTCCAAACCTTTTCCCCTTGTGCAGGCATTTTCCTAATGCTTTTTCTAAAAGAAAAAGAAAATCTATAAGTATTTTTTCAGTGCCACACATAAGTATGAACATTTTCAAAGGCGTCTGTGTTATCAGAATTCAAAATACCATGATTTATAAAAATAAAAACAAAAAAAGCTAAAAGGGTAATTATTTTTTATCTTGTCAGAGAAATCATATAATTGTGAAGAAAATTTTAAGCATCCTTAGATCCTTAGTTAAGTATGTAGTAGTTCAACCTGGATAGAGAAAAAGTGGATATAACAGGCCACAATATAGAGCAAATAAGAGACCCAAAGGCCTTGAATCACTCTTTTTTTATAAAATTTACAGCCTATCACTTCTCTTTGAAGCTTCAAAATATCCTGTATAAGGAAAGCCTCTTATGATCATACATATTCAGAAAAATTTCCGTTTATATTTTTTCCTAATTAAATCGGTACTGGACTCTTTCCCAAAGGGTAAAACAACAAGAGATATTTGTAAAACACTTATGTCCCCCTCCTCCTAATTAGATTTTTTTTAATCCAAGGGCATAAATATATGTCAAAATCTTTGCGATTGCACCCAAAACATAATTTCAACTAGATATTTATCAAATAAACCTGTATATAACATTTCATTGCTGTTCATGCAACCAACCTCTGCAAAGAACCCGAGCGAAATCTGCAAAAAATTTAATTCTTTATAATTCAAAGGGGATTACTTTATAATACTACTCAAAAATGGCGGGACCCAAAACAGACCTTAACCTGTTTATTCATCTGATAACTCTGTATACCAAATTTCATTTCCGTATGTGCAACTTCTGCAAAGAAAACAAGAGGCCCATGGGCCTTATAGGTCACCTGAGCATCATGCAACAACTTTAAAAGGATTGAATTTGGTTCATGTTTTAAACTAGACATCATGGCATTCACAATTTTGAAAGAGGTACTATTGCTAGTCGTAACTGTACACTTAACTTGTTTGGTTTGGTTACTTAATACCAATAGACAGAGTAAGGGATTAAAAAAATCCATTTCGACTAATCAGTAATGTTCAGCAATAATCAGTTTACTGCCACTACCACACATGAACCCCTGACCCTTGGTTCACACATTTCACGATTTTGGAAAATGCACCGTTGCTTATCAAAAGTATTTTATTAATACAAAGGAGAAGTCATTTTTCAGTTTATAAGTAGAGCCACTATCCCCCTCCCCCACTACCATGGTACCCCTGTTCCAGGGGCGTTGAAATTCACAATAAAGGAAGAATGACACTTGCTCATCATAGCTATATAGGTAGTTCGTCTGCTTAATACCCAGGAGCAGAGAAGAAGATTTTCAAATAATATCTGCATTTTCTCTATATAACCAATAGAGCCCAAACCCTAACAACAGAACCCCTAAACCTGAGGTCATAAAATTCACAAAGGCATTCTTCTTCATCATGACTATGTACTAAGTTAGTTTATTTAATACTCAGGAGCAGAGTAGAAGATTTTCAAAGAATTAATGTATTTTCACTATATAATCGATGGAGCCTCACCGTAACACCACAACCCTGACCTAGGGGTCATATAAATCACAATTTTGGTAAGAAGCATTCTTGCGCATCATTACTATATACTTAGTTAATTCGTTGAATACCCAGCAGCAGAGAAGAAGATTTTCAAACAATTTTTGCATTTTCTCTATATAATCAATAGAGCCCCAACCTAACACCAGAACTCCTGTCCCTGGGGCCATACAATTCACAATTTTGGAAGAAGCATTCTTGCTTATCATAACTATATAGTTACTTAGTTAATTGATTAAATACCCAGCAGCAGAGAAAAAGATTTTCAAACGATTTCCCATTTTCTCTATTTAATAAATAGAGCCCTGCCCTAACAACAGAACCCCTGACCCTGGGGCCATAAAATTCACAATTAGTGAAGAACCATTCTTGCTCATCAAAAGTACGCAGCACTGTTAAGGCCTACTATGAAAAATCAACGGAAAATATATGTGCAAAAAGGGGGATATTATTTTGAATTAAATTTATTTCAATTAAGCTGTTTTATTATCACAGAACGTTAATACCTATGGAAGTAGCATAGTATTACCCACTCTGTACTATATGAAGTTAATCCCATCGATGGACAGTCACGTGATGAATGCAAAGTACGTGTACTGAATGTAGGTCATTTACAAATCTCAATATCGCAAGGGCATACCCTAGTTGAAATTAAAAATTCAAGCTATTAATTGTTTCTGCACACTTTGTAGTTTCTGAAAAGTGCTGCTGCTTTGAATAGAATTTGCGTTTTAATAGATAAATTTTCAAGTAAATAGGCCAATGTCAAAAAATATAAGACTTTTACAAAATATTTTGTGTACTTATGAAATCACGCCTTCGATTTGAAGAAAGCAGCAGCACTTTTCCAGTTAAGGATTATATCCTTTATCTATGTTCAAAAAATGATTAAGATCTATGCAGTGTATGCCCTTGCGAAAGTACGATTTTATGGTGCATCTCGATGTAAAATATACGTAACCTGTACTTAAAAACAACACATAATTAATAAAATACATTTTCTTGAAAGTTCATGAATAATCGCACTAAACAAAGGATCTACATTGGTATTAATCGACTATTTAAAACCTGTCAATAATATTCCGTTTTATTTTAAAACACATTTTTCATTGTTAAAAAATTGCTAAATTTGCCTCTCACAGTACATGAAATACGTCATGTTTACCAAAATGACGTCATATATACAAGTTCATCACAATCAGTGCTTTGTTTAAAACTAGCTACACGGGATTTACCTAGCAACTTTTTTTAATGCATTGATAGGTTTTATTATTGTTTATTAAGCTAATACAGTTAAAAGTTGCAAATAATTTCAGTTTCAGGTATTATGAGAAATACATAAAAGTCATATTTTTGTGTGACGTCACAGTAAACTTTTCCCGTATAAATTAGGCCCCGCCCCCTAATTCAAGCCTTAACAATGCTGCGTACATACTTAGATAATTCGTTGAATACCCAGCAGCGGAGAAGAGGACCTTTAAAGAAATAATGCGTTTTCTCTATATCATCAATAGAACCCCCCCCCCCCACTAGTACTAGAACCCCTGATCCTGGGGCCATGAAACTCACAATTTTGCAAAAAAACATTCCTCCTTATCATGGCTATGTTCTTAGTTAGTTTATTTAAGGAAAGGATTGCACGGGTCCGTGAAAAAATTCTGCCCAATGAATTTTTCTCATTTTTACTTATAACGTTCCTAATGTCAATGATACCATTATATCAAAGTATCATGAATGGTTATCAGGCTTATAAGGAAGTTATGGTTGCCATGGTAACTACAAATTTTTAATCTTTTTATAGTTATTAGGTGAATGTTTTATAATGCTTTACACGCAACAAAATTGAAGCAAATTAAATATTTTCTGTAGATATTTAATAATATGCTTTATTTTTATAGAAAATAAAAACTGTTTCGGAAATTATTGAAAAATGTAAAAATGCCATTGTTTTGGGGGGAAGTATTAATTGTAAATTTGCAGTAAAATGTTCACCTCAACAGCAGTTTTTAACGTCTAAACAAAAAATACCCAATGAATATTTCTAAAACTAATATATGATGTAATAGTCATTATAAGTGAGTTATGGTTAAAATATGAAGTAAGGTAATCGGATTAAATTTGAAGATACACGCATTTCAGTACCCCCCTTTCTAGAATATTGAAAGATTTAACATTTTCATATGATGGTTTGCTGTTGGACCTTAAATATGCATAATCTGTTTAAAGACAATAAATGTCACATTTATAGATAAATAAATACTTTTTCCCTGAAAATCTGGCAGCTGATGCTCATTTTATATGTGATGCATAATGATTTACTTATCACAGACAGTGGTCACGAAAATAACTCTTTTTTTCAAACTCAGTTTTTCATCTCAAAAACACTCATTTTGTAACTATATCAGTATAAATAAATTATATATTATAAACTAGTTCACAGTCCTCAAAGGCCTTATTCTTCATGCTTTGAACGCTCAACGATTTTTCTTCTTAGTGACCTGGAATCGGGGCGGGGGGGGGGGTTCAGACATTTGAACACATTGAATGAAAAGAGGTTATTTTACATTGTACTTGTAACTGCATTATATATATTTTTTTGATATAGTATTCATCCATGAATTATCTTATAGACCAAATTATAGTAATTCTAAATATTTACATTTACAAATAGTTTTCCTTCCAATTCTTTTCAAGTAAACTTGTACACTTCATTTTCTCCAGCACACGGATGAGCGCTATCTCCATTGTGACATAATTGACGTCAAATTATAGATCTACTGTTTTGATTAAAAATAATCATTGATTTTCAAAATAACTTTCCGTCGCTTTATGATATATGCTGGAGTGAAACATCTATGTTCATGTCCATGTGATTGAAAAAAAAAAAAACATTTTTCAAATGTATTCCCATAAGCATGATGAGTTCACATGTTTCTTTTATTTATATATGTACATATCTTCCCTAATATTCTTTCAGAAGAAGTGTGTTGTGTTTCAGAACGACGTTTAAAACGTTTTACAGCAATCGTTTACAATATATGATTGAATGTTTACACAGTCGATGTCACTGCTGAAAATGCTTGAGATCTTATAGGAGAAAACAAAATCCTCTGCAATATTTTTTTAAAGATTTGTCTTCTAGGCATAAGTGGTCTTCGCCGTAACACGTTTATCAAAATCGCTTTCGTTCATCAATATTTATACATGTATCTAGTAAAACGCCTTGCAGTGAAATCATTTGAGCAAACGCTATTTCAATTTTGTTTTAATAATTTAACACATCTAAACATCTCTCATAAATATGGATTTCAACCCGAATTTCCTCGTTTGGGATCGATTCAGGAATGTTAGTGTTCCCCTCTTCAACATTTACAGAGTATGTTGTACAATGTAATAATCACTGCATGAAAATTTGGCTTTACAAAACAAGTAAAGATAATGTAAATTTATTATTTACAATGCCTTTAATTGGCTTTTCTGAAAAAAGTCAAAGTTGGAAAGGTGACCTTTACATTAACTTTACATGCACTTAAATATGATGTAATGTCCCACTTTATCTTGACTTTACAAAAAAGTAAAGTTAATATTTACAACCATTAAACACAGTATTTAGGATATATGAAATCTGATAATTACAGATCTTAAATTTAATTAAATGCCATCTTTAATAACCACAATCTGATATTTACAAACCCTAAATTTAATTAAATACCATCTTTAATAACCACAAAAGTTAATAAGCTATGTTTTCCATTCCAGTGAATGAAGTCTTATTCAAATTATAAATAATTATAAAGTTTTTTTCTTCCAAATTGATAAGTTTTGGAAATGTAAACATCATAATTAATATACAAAGTAACAAAAAAGCTGACTTTAACTTTGTTTATTACAATACAAAACATTTCTTTTTACAAACATAAGATCAAAATCATCAAGATTCTTGGCAGTTTATGTTGCCCTCATCCTATCCTGCAAATTACATACATATCTAAGACAGAGTACATTTCACGAATGTTTTTTTTGTATGTGTCACTGACATGTTTTATAATAAAACCAATTGTACATTCTTGAATTAAAATTGTGAATCAACATAAAACTATGTACTCTTTCTTGTGGATATTGTTTTTAGTGGAAATCAACAACTGTCAAAATGGTTTTGTCACACCTCCATTTTCTGAGTCCAAACCTTTTCCCCTTGTGCAGGCATTTTCCTAATGCTTTTTCTAAAAGAAAAAGAAAATCTATAAGTATTTTTTCAGTGCCACACATAAGTATGAACATTTTCAAAGGCGTCTGTGTTATCAGAATTCAAAATACCATGATTTATAAAAATAAAAACAAGGAACAACCTAATTCATAAATAAAAAGTTCTAAAATGACCTTTAACCTCAAAAAGCAAAAAAAATGCAAATTTATGAATTTAATGAGTGGAACTCTTGTTATTGACATTTCATATGAAGAATCAATGGTTAGGTCATGTATCCCTTATCACAAAAAGCCTATACATTACAACTTGAGAACTATGTATTTTTTTAAGGGTTCTATACAAAAACAAAGAATAAATCCCTGAAACATTGGGAAATCAAAGGTTTCCTGACTACTCTGTTGTCAGTTTACAAAGAGAACAATATAGTGCTACATATTTAGTTTAGCTGTACACGTATACAGAATGATACTCAAGTTATGATTTAGGATATATGTACCTTTTTCTCCAATCGCATGTTTCAGCTCATGAACTTTTTCCTGATATGGAACAGTAAAAGGACTTTAGGTGAGAGTTCCTCAAATTGAAGATGACAATCATGCTGAAATAGAATTTGTACAGTGATTAACATTTTCTGCATATGGACAAATTAATATAAAAAATTATGAGTTTGAAACAAACCGCTGCACTTGCTCACCAAAGAATGAATTGATTTTGAAAATTAATACACAATGCAATCATAAATAATAGCTATGAATTAACAAACACCCTTATGTTATTTTTCTATCAAGAATAATCTAAAATTAGTTCTGAAACAATACTTGCCATTTATAATAAATATGAAAGTTGAGAACCCGCCTCTTCTTCATGACAGATCTTTTAATTTTCTCATGGTAGGCTCTGTAGCTTGAGACTATACAAAGGAAATTGAACATTTTTTTTTTACAAATATATGACGATATTGACTCCCGAGCAAGTCAAGCACTAAATAATGTAAATGTTTGTTCAAGTAACAGATTTCATGAAAGAAGATGGGCGAACAAGACGGGCAGAATGCCTATCGTGTCCAAAATTAAGAAACCATATTAAATATGTGAATTGATTATTTAAATTAGCTTATGATTATTAAAATTTTTGAAATCATGAGAAAAAAATACTTTTTTGAGAGTGAAAAAAATCTCGTAAAAAATGTCTTTCATAAAATTATTAGATTGTGTTCGTGGGATTCGAACCCTAGCAATAAAAAACAGACGTATCAATAACATACTACTTTGAGACTAATGCGTTAACCACTATACTACAACGCTCATGTTGATGTAAGGCATTTAATTCATGTTTGTGATATGACCCGCGACTTATCGGACTTGAAGTATTTCTCGGAAACATGCTAATGTTGTGTCATAAAAGTGAACTTTTAAGGTATAGTGGGCCTTCTCTCCATGTTTTTGAAAACCCAAAAATGTGTATTTTATTGCACACTTTTAGGATCATCTTTCAAAAAAATGGAGAGAAGACCCACCCATATTGAAAAAAATTGTTTAAGTATGAGAAAATGATCGTTTTTGTTCTTTTTAGTGTGTGTAACCTTTTTCATAGGCTAATATTTTCAGTCCTTGTAAAATTTTTGTAAATTGTAGAGATTTAACATAAATTATACTTTAATATTAGATGAGATATGACATAAAATTTGGATATAATTGAGATTAATTTTTTTCCCTTCTTATCAGTCGCGCTATAGGCATTTTTCTCGCCTTATACGCCCATCTTCTTTATTATAAAAATGTGCTTGTACCAAAGAACACTGGGATCCTCAATCTGGGTAATCATGTTTTGCCGGCTTCCTCGCCCTGTCTTGAAGTTTTCCCTTCAACAATCTGCATACTGAATTCACTACCTGCATGTGTTTAAAGAAAATGGACACAGTTTAAAATACAAAATAAAACAAACTTATTTGTCAAATTTGGAGTTGAAACTCTTAGCCAACTCTAAGTTTTATGACATTTGAAAGTGTAAATTCTCTGTGATAAGCAAAAATCCGGTTTTCAGTTTCAAATTCCCGGCATGATTTGGTTTTTACTACTCATTTTAGTCCCACTCCAGAATATGTTTATCTTTGTCTTGTTTAATTCATACACCTTTACAGAATTAAGTGACGCACATAAACAATAAATCCCCAAATTGTCAAAAATACTTATCTAATATCCTGGCAGTAAATAACATACAAAGCGTCATTTTGCGTGAATTTGATTAGATTCCTTCATTCACAACATGCACAATGTACTGATCTGAAAGTGAAAGTGAAAACGGCTGGAAATCGTAAACAAACCTTTAGAGCATGCCAACCCGGGAGTTCGAGCAGTTGTCAAGGCAAGAATCTTCTTAAATCTAGATGAAGTATCAAAAAATTACCGCTGGTTTCAAACTTCGTCAAAATAACGATGCAGACCCGCTCAACTTGATTTGAAATGATTGGCTATTCAACCGAATACACAGTGCCATATTTGGGAGGGTTACTGTTCAGAGTAGGTCGTTCGTTTTACATTGGAGAAGTTTACATATTACGTGAATGAAGAGGATAACATAATACTGAGCTGACAACGGTGTGTAAAGTATTTTTTCAGTGTAGTTTCGATACAGGCTGTAAATGTGCTGGAGATTTTATTGATGTTGAAGCTTGAAAACAAAACCAATAAACGTAGGACTTATTCACGGCAATGTATGGGAACCAGAGCAGGGAACCAGTCTAGAATGCAAAGAAAATTCCGCCAAGTAAACAAAGAAAGAGCTTTGGGGTGTTGTCAGCTGTATACATTTTGTACGACGGTGACTGCAAGGTAATACATGTGTCTTTTTTGTTGCGAATAATTCATTTCATTTTATTATGGAAATTTATCCGTCCCAACACTGACAGAAATATAATTAATCTGACTTCAAAATTCCTTCCTCTGTTCCCCCAAGTACATGTAACACTCTTCGCTCTCATTTTAAAAATTTCCATTGTATATTTTTGTAGTTGCAAGGAATGTGGATCTAATGCATGCTGCTAAGGATGGAAAGGTCTTGTGTTTATTGGTCATGCCTGAGACTGTGAGACACCAGTCACAGTTGTACCTCATTCCATTTTAGGTAATGTATTTTGATTTTTTTTAACTAGCGGGAACAATGCATTTTTCATTCAATATAAATGTAAAATTCTAGAGATGAGTTTTTTCAACATTGTTGGATACTTACTTCATGATTTTATGTAAAGAATATATTTAAATGATTTCCTCACATTTTTTAAAGAGGCCAGGTATGGTGAAGAGATAGTTCATTTTTTATTCAAAATTTCATTTTCCATGCATTTGTACAGGGAGTCTGTATGCACCTGAGGTGAGTGTCAGATTTAATTTTGAAGGTGGATTACTTTCAGATGTTGTGATGAAGATAGTTGAAAGAGATTATCAACATAGAACCAGTCCATATAAATGTGCAAGTCAGGTGAGAACTGGCCTTCAACTGTAATCAAGAAATGTTTATATATTGCTTAGCTCAGTGAAAGCACCCCACAAACATTCTAAGTATCTCAGTAAGTTTAATGGATATTACAGATGTTACATATGTTTGACATTGAGTTGCTTTGTCTATATTTCCATTATGTTTAGTTATACATGTTTTAAGTTACTTAAGTATGTTTCAAAAGCTTGTGCTTTAATTTCAATTGAAGTAATAATGAAAACCTATCTAAAAATTGTATTGTTTTTCTTTATAATTTTGAAAATGATTTTTTTAGGACTTGTACAGCACCTGAGTACCCAGATGACTGTTGAACTAATTGGTGAACAAGAAGTTGTCAGAGAGGGGAATCCAATACAGTTGTCAAGAATATATACTTTTATCAATGATATGATCAAAAATTTGTAAACTTGTAGTGATTTAGAATATATTATCTGTAATATAACTCTTCATTACTTAATTGTTCACACGTTATCATCTTATTTGTATATTAATCGCCCCCTCTTATATAACTCCCTGCTGATCCTAATGACTGTGTATTGACTCTTGATCTTAAGGATCTTATAATGTGCTCCTGATCGTCAGGAGCAGATCTTGAATATATCTATAGTGCAACAGAATTTTAGAATAAGATAAGATGATGGAAATATAGAAGACTTAGTAGATAGAAATGTTAGAGATAGATAAAGCTACATACTTACTTGAGATATTACCTTATATTTCTCGGATTTATATGTACACGTGAATATTTTACTTGAATTTTATTTTTTGTGAATTATTTTTCCTGATTTTTCTATTTGTGATGTGCTGTGTAAATAAACTGTAGACTAGAGTTTCGGGATCTGTTTTCAAGATATGAGGAACAAGGATAAATTGATTTATAAATGCAAACTGACATTATGAAATGTGTTGTAAGACTGCCCGGTGGGGCGCTACAAGCTAACTAGGAAATATCTTAGAGATTTATAGATGAACATGCAAGCATTCATAATTTTGTATGTTATTCAGCCAGAGAGTTTTTGCACAAATTCAATTTTCAGTACAGTAATTTAAACTGGATGTGTAATTTTCAGTACAGTTATGTAAAATGAATATGTTACTTATTATGATTGTCAGTTTCTCAACAGGACATAATTGTAGTTTATTTATATGCAGATTTGCAGAACAAAACACACAGAACTTTTTTTCTCTTTGTGCATCATACACTTGTAAACCTTTTACACCACCATGATTACATATTTAACATATTTATTTTGTCGACGTGTAAAATTAGCACACACATGAAAAGCGTACGCGTATAGCTTGATACATACACAAATACACATGCATCTGCAAAACCTATTACATATTTTCCAAGGTGTGTGAAGTCGAGCACATACATGAAAATGTGTGAAGCTGGACACATACACAAATACACATGCATCTGCCACAACCTATTACATATTTTCCAAGGTGTGTGAAGTCGAGCACATACATGAAAATGTGTGAAGCTGGACAAATACACATGCATCTGCCACAACCTATTACATATTTTCCAAGGTGTGTGAAGTCGAGCACATACATGAAAATGTGTGAAGCTGGACACATACACAAATACACATGCATCTGCCACAACCTATTACATATTTTCCAAGGCGTGTGAAGTCGAGCACATACATGAAAATATGTGAAACTGGACACATATGCAAACACACTTACATTTACCACAGACATAAAAACATTATCTAAACTTAATCAAGCACAGACAGGCTCACGGGGTGAAGCTGGACTCGTACATGATCTCATGCATTTTGCAAACTGCATCCTCGTATATATTCTATTAGATTTTTCACCATTTTTTGAGTTTGTGAATATGTATAAAATGCATCATTTTGCATTACAAGTTGAAGATGTTATTAGCCTGTATATAAGTGCAAATGAAATAGCCTTTTATGTAATTTTTTTCCACATTCTATTCAAACTGCAAAGTTTAATTTATAAATGTACATGCACCATTAAGAATAATTAATGTACCGGTATTATATTTTAAAGTAAAATGAGACCTCCATTTCAAAAGCAGAAATGTGAAATTTATACTTATCATCTGTATTTTTTTTTTTCAATTTTTTCTCTTATGTATCTGAATGTTTAAAGGAAATCAAAAGACAAAGATAGCTCAATATAATGTTTATATTCAAGGTTATGACTAGATATTGTTTGTGCTGTATATCTGACTCATCATTTGATGAGAAGCAAAAATGCAGAATATTTTGGATCATTTTTGTTTGGAAAATGAAAATTATCAATATGCCAATTTTTCCCATTGTTATATTGTTAATTACTCTATCATTAATATCAATGTACATATTAAAGATCTATGCCATCCAATTCAGAGATTTGTAGGCAATCCTGGTGCAGATAATATTTTTTTCCTGTGTTTTGTAGTATTGCGGGAACACATTGTATGTGAGGAACCTATATTAATTGTTTTGGTTGTATATGTTGGCATGGCCAAAGGAAGGCCAATGAGAAATGAGTATTCAGTAAGGTGTTCAAATCATTCTAAGCCAGTGCTCTTCAATAAACACAGTTTTATTTTTTGCTTTATATATAATCTTTATATCATATTTGTATAAATATACTGGTAATGGAAATAACAAAAGTGTTGTAATGTATTTTAATTTGGATTTTTTCATACATGCAATTATTATCGGATGTTCCTGCATTTTTAACTATTGCACCGAATGCACGTCCGGCATTCTCCTTTGAGACATTATTTACATAGCGACGGACACAGGTTTTCCATAGTAAACCATCTATGGTTTTTGCCTGGGCGGTTTTTAATGTCAGTGATAAGGGTACAATTTATTAAATGTAAAATATTTTACAACTGCATTGCAGTGCTTTATTTTAAATATTTATATATTGTTACATGTATCAAAATAAATGCCAGCTGCTTCAACTAAGGTAACCTGGCTTACAGCATAGGTGTTGTATTATTTTAGGTGTAGTCTGTCAAATAATGATGAGTCGAGTGTTTGATTCTGTAGATGACCATTTCTAATACTAATTTCAATTGGAAATTGATTCTAGATAATTAAAAAAATATTTGACGTTTTTCTTAAAGTTCTGGGTACTGACTAGATTAGATTCTTTGAACAAACTGAAAATCCAAAGAATAAGTGAATTAGACAATAGTCAGCATTTAAATAAGACTTTTATAAAATATGTATATTTAATGAACTTTAATATGGCATTAAAGGTGAAAGGTTATATTTAATTATCTTTTCGTGAAAGTAAAGGTTACCTTTTCACCTTTACTTTTTGTAAAGTTAATACAAAGGTGACCTTGCTTTTTGGAGCACCTTTAATGAAATTTACTTTGCAAGTAAAGTTTTGTAAAGGTGTTTTTTCAAGCAGTGAATATTTATTTTTAAATACATGTTCAAGATAATTTTCAGCACTTATTTTGATTATTTAATAATTGCATGCAGTGGACTGTGCCCGAAACGATTCCCACAGTGCCAGCGAGTTGTCAGCTTGTAAAAAAGGTGAGAACCACCTCATTTTTTTTTTATTTTAAAGTAACACAAATGACCTAACATTGTTTTTATCAACTTATATCTTTTAGCATAAAACTATAAAAAATATTGCATCTGAGAACCACCTCATTTTTTTTTTATTTTAAAGTAACACAAATGACCTAACATTGTTTTTATCAACTTATATCTTTTAGCATAAAACTATAAAAAATATTGCATCTACTAAAGTAAACAAGAGGTTTATATTCTTAATTTTTAATTTCCTTATCCTAAAAGTACATAACAATGGATTCTGACAAGTAATCTAAACAGTGGCGGATTTAGGGGGGGGCGCGGAGCCGCACCCGGCGCCCCCCCCCCTAAAATTGTCAAAGTAAGCGTAAATCACAGTTTCGTCTAGAAAATGTAAATATGTCTAATTGGTAGACCTCATTTTTACCCTACAAAATCTCTAGAATCCAGGAGCTTCCGGGGGCTTCGCCCCCTGGGCCCCATTAGGCGGCCCCCAGACCCCTTGCCTAATTTTGCCTAAATAAAAACAATGCAAGATAGTGAATTTCTATTCTACACTGACTATACTGAACTGTCAGGTTGAAATAACCAATTGTCTTTACAGTCTTGTAGAGTCTTATTTTGTTAATTGTCATATATTTTTGTTTAAATATGCAATAGATATTGATTATAATACATCCTAATGGTCATCTTTTCTTTCAGAAATTGTGCCTGCAAAGTTTGAAGTGACTATGGAAATGATCAATATTGAACTTTCTGAACCTTCCTACTTAAAGTGAATCCGTTCGTGACTGACATAATCATTTATTTGGCTACCCTCTAACATAACGCCATATTTTATTTGTTTATTATTGTGAGTTTCATGGGATATCAGTGAGGAAGTGATTCAAGTAGATACTTGAGAAATTTCGGATCTAACTTAATTAGGGTCTTTGGCATATTCGGTGAAAATACTTATAGCATGTGTTGATTTTATGGATCTTTTTTATCAATGTAGTTATGTAGTGGATATTTTGTACTAAATACATGTGTTTGTCACTCTAGTCTATTCATTAACTTTGTACGATAAATGTACATGGGCAACTGGAAGTTCTTTGTAATTGCAATGACCTCTCCCAATATCATTTAGTCAAATGCCATATTTTAATAAAATAAATAGTTTGTTTTATTACAAGAATGTCGATCAGTGAGAATACTTTGAAAAAATGTGCTTACATTGTACATCTATAAGTGTATATGTAATATTATATATATTTGTTTCAAAACACATTGTAAAAGAAGCGAATTTTTAATTTTGAAATATAGATTTGATCTATGATAAATTGTGATGTTATCATTATTTCAGTTTTCATTGTATATTCCTGGGATTTCTTATATTTCCATGGAATTCCATAGATTTCTTAATATCCTTGTACACAAATATGTTGGGACAACATTGGGTCAACATCAGAATTGTAAATTTTGTATGACATTGGGCCAACGTAGCGCCAACATGTCGGTGCAACGTTGCGTCGATGAGCAAAATTACATTGGCCCAATATAAATTTTCCGACATTGGGCCAACATAACTGACAACAGTGGCCCAACGTTGGACCAACGTCAGAATATTGTTCTATGACATTGGGCCAACGTTGCACCAACATGTCGCCGCTACGTTGCGCCAATGATCAAAATTACATTGGCCCAATATACATTTTCCGACACTGGGCCAGCATATCTGACAACGGTGGCCCAACGTTGGACCAACGTCAGAATTATCGTTCTATGACATTGGGCCAACGTTGCGCCAACATGTCGGCGCAACGTTACGCAGATGAGCAAAATTACATTGGCCCGACATCATTTTCCGACATTGGACCAACGTAACTTACAACGTTGGCCCAACATTGGGCCAACGTAAGCTTGCTATCTGGGTAGAACCCCTGACCCTGGGGCCATGAATTTCACAATTTTGCTAGAAGACTCAATGGTCATTCTATTCATATTAACAGTTTGACTGCCTGATGTCCAGGAGTAAAGAAGAAGATTTTTAAAGATTGCACTAATTTTAGTGGTTTTGGCCCCACCTCGCAGGTCCCAGGGGGGCAGGGACCATGAAATTCCCAAATTTTGTTCCCCTTTACCAATACATGCTTTTTCTAAAATTTGGTGGAAATTGGTTCAGTGGTTGCAGAGAAGAAGCTGAAAATGTTCAAATGTTAACACACGACGAACGACGCACGACGACGGACAAAAACGGATAGCAATAGGTCACCTGAGTTTACTCAGGTCACTTAATAAATGGAAACTGCAAATAATTGTCATTTTCTTTAGTCCAAGGGACATAACTAATTCAAAAATGGCGCAATCTTCCACAAATCAAAATTTGACTTGAATATTAATCTGAAAATCTGTATACTTAACTTCATTTCCGTATTTGCAACATGCTGTGAAGAAAATGAACGCAAAGTAAAGGGACCGACAGACCCACCGACAGACAGCAGCAAAGCAATACACCATCCCTTCTTTGAAGGGTGGGGGGCATAAAATTTGTCTCCCATTTAAAAAGTTGGGGCCCTTCGTTTAACGATTTCAATAAAATTTGACATGCTTGGTTGAAACTGACTCAGTGGTTCTGGATAAGAAGATAAAATTGTGAAAACATTGACAACAGCAGAAAATCCATGTTCAATCCATGTTCATTGTATACTTTTTTGTATATTATGAAAAATATGAATAAAATACTTGAAATACTTCTTAAACTACAAAGCAGAAAATGGACATTTATATCAGAAAAGCTCATTTAAACGTCTGCTTCAGCTGAGCTAAAAGTTTACGCATACCACACAATGGCCATAACATTACCTCTTTGGGTAATTGGCTAAGAAGAGCTTAATTCGGTCTCTTTGTTCAAATAGTATTTAGTTTTTTTGTTTTTTTTTCAAAAAGTTCTTACTGTGTGACATGCCTCTATTGATATGATTCACTTTGTTCACCATACAAATATTATAGCAATTAATCACAATCAATGAAGAGAATAAATAAAGAATACCTTGGATGCTTTCTATCACATCAAAGACATCAGTGTGGATATCGACTCCTCTAGTTGACCTGATATTTTTCTTGATTTCTTCCAGGTCAATGTCCTTAAGTCTCTCTAACAATGTGGTTTTACCACTACCAGCACACCCTATTATCATCCCAGAGGCGTGGTACATGGTTGTCTTCCCTTTCTTAAGATTCTCAATGAAATTCTTCACAGATTTATCTCCCCTTAAGATGATCTGCATTGGTATTCCAACTATAATAACAAAACTCTAATATAAAAGAAATGTGACTGAGTCAAACAGCCATAACAATAGCTTTCATATTTATGAGACCTTAACTTCTGTAAACATAGTGATTTATCTATCCTTAATCAGATTTTAAATTAAAAGCAGAAAAGACAGATGAGAAAAGGCAGACGGGCAATTTTTCTTAATTATATTAGAATACCTTTTCCGTTAAGAATCGGTATATTTTTTAAAGCAATGAACATAAGCCAACACATGCAACAAAATAAACATATTCAATTTGATCTATATAACACAAGTTTAACTGGGTACTGTCATCGTCGAAAACCACGGCCAAAATATACGCTCCTCTCCCACCTGGCCGTGGTTGAACGAGGATAGAATTCTTCATAGCTCATTAAAATTTTGACAAATGCGATTAAAGCATAGTCGGATAATGAACTTTATCGCGACCTTAATATCCAATCGCAATATAGGAAATATTTCTGGTATACTGTTGACGTCAGTTGTTGATTTCAATTGCGATGGAAACAAAACTTGCCACTGACTGAATATGACGTCACAATAGAAAGGCGAAAATATTCAAGATTACGACACTTTTTGTTTTCAAGCAGCCACGGGTAGGAGAGAGCTATATGCGGACTCCGGACCGTGGCTGGAGACGATGGTGTATTGTAGACGTATTTTTTTCCACGGGGTCATAATTCATAAATTTCAATTTCTGTTAAATCCACAGGTAGAAAATTACGCGGGTTTTCTAGATTTTCACTGTATTCCTTAAATCATAATATTAAGTAATCTTGGGAAAATTTCCGCGGAAAATCTGTGATCGCGTACATAGCGTAAATTAATAGCATTCGGAAAAAAGTACTTCTGCAGTATTTACTGGGTAAGCTGTTATTCCAAGTTTAATAAATTATAGTAACAAAATCCTAATAAGAGATCCATTGAGTGCTTTTTATTTTGTTTAAATGACGACATCAATGCAAAGGATTGAGAGAAGAAAAAAATCTGAAAAGTTCAGTTACAGAAATCACCGACAAATAATTCAATTCATCACCCAACAACACCTTTGTTGTTAAATTTCATATGAGTAACTACACATATGGGTCAGATGAGCTAAAAATAGACTTACGTTTCCTAAATACGGCTTCACGGAATGATTGGTCCTCCATTGTTGGGTTCGTGAATATATCCTCTCCAAGTCTTTCTAAAAAGTCCTCATTTTTTTCTGGCAGCAACCAACAGCAAACTTCATTCTCTCCTCTCTGATAATTCCATGTTCTACAGTATTCGGCAATGTTTTCTTTGTCTGCCCAAGTCGAGAAAATATCAGTAAAGTTCAACCAGAATCTCTGTGAAAAATTCAGGAAAGCTATGTTTTTGAAAAGCTCATTGGAAAAACTGATCTCTGATCCATTGAGGTTCAGAATCGGTTTGTATTTTTCTAAATGTGTAAGGACAAATGGTTTTGTGATTTTCTTTGAGTGAAGACATTTGGCAACAGCATTATATTTGGTCATCCAGTATCCTTCTTTCATGTTTATTTTGTAAGAATTGGAAAGAAGAAGGCACATCAATAGTGTATCTCCATCTACAATATAAACAAGAAATATATAATGATGTACAAACTGGGAAATACACCTTGAACGTATTTACATCACCAGGTGTTAAAACCTTTAAACAAATTTGAGTAAAATTCCTTTTTATAGTTGCATTATACAGATTACAGATTTTCTTACATTGATTCAAATGTTTTTGAAAAAAAAAATAATTGATTGATTGATTGATTGTATACTGTTTAACGTCCCTCTCCAGAATATTTCAATGATATGGGGACGTCACCATTAACGGTGAAGGGCTGCAAATTTAGGCCTATGCTCAGCACTTACGGCCTTTGAGCAGGGAGGGATCTTTATCGTGCCACAAGTCATTAATTTCCACTACTAGATGGTATTAATTTATTATGTGTATAAGTATATAAAACCAGAATCTTTAAGCTTCTGTACAAAAATTCCATTACATGTACAGTTAATTAGTGAAGGACCTTAATCATAACATTAAATGTAAAATACCACCCCCCCCCCCCCGCCCCGAATTTGCAAGGTTATTAAATCTATATACTAAAGCAACAAAAAAAGTTACCTTGAATCTCCCATTGAAATCGAATATCCCCTAGTAATCGCGAATTTGTGTTAAATTTGTATGAAAAGTCAAAAGTTGGAAGCATTCGAAGTCATGCTCCCCCCTCCTACCTCTCCCCTACGGAATGTTTTTTTTTTTTTGTAAGATTTGGCAAGTTTTTATTAGATTTTTGTTGGCTTGTCAAAAACATTCTGAGTTGCTTTCTTTTTTTGGGTTGGGATGGACCCCCCACCCCACCCGGAAAAAAATTCTGGATCCGCGCCTGGCCTTGAACTAGCTTAAGTGACCTTGCGTAACTGTCAACACACATATTATAAAATATTTACATTCAGTGTAATTTTCCTTATGAAATCCATTAGAAATCCACGACGTTCAAATTTCTATAACGCACACGAAATATTGTCACTGTGGGCTAGAATACACAGTTGGAACTATGTACATTTTCAATACTCTAGGAAAACCAAAATGTAAAATGTTTTATTTCAATTTAATGAAAAACTATAACCCTGAAAAATTAGCGTAGAAATCAACGTAATGTGCGTTAAGAATTAATTTGTCTCTTTTTTAATCGCAATGTTTGTTTGCGTAATTTAACTTTGCAACGTCACTTAACGTCATCTGACGTCATGAACGGCTCTTACGTCTATTGACCACGTTAGTTTTGAAGGGCGCTAAATTCACATTAAATGTTGAAGAAATAAGCAATTATGAAGATGGAAAATTAGAGAATGTAAATATAAGCATTGAATTCATATTTTTGGCTGTCTTCGGTCCTATAACACACCTGGCCGTGCCGACAAATTTATCATACCGCGATAACGCGCAGTATTTAATATAAAAGACAGCTAAAAATATAAATTCAATGCTTAATTGTGCCCTGTACATAGTTTTAGTGTTTTCCAATCATGACGTTTTGGTCTGGGCATATGTGCACAAACAAACACATGGACAGCTTGACGGACAAATAGACAAGGTGATTCTTTACTTTATATTACTCCCAATATTTGGTTGAAGACAAACCTACAGGCATTTAACAAGGCAGCCTAGAAACTTTGATCCCAAAATTATCTATTTGGTTCTGATCATAAAAGGTAATTGTAGTTAATATTTATGTGATAACCAAAGTGGAATGATAATTTCGTTTTAAAATTTTAAAGAAGTTTCAAACTCCTACCTTCTGTCTTATGAATGTTGTCAAACAATGTCTTTATCTTTCTAAGGTCATGACTGCTGTGATCCTCAGAGCTGGTACACTCCACACACAAGGGAACACCACACGGGGTACAGAACTGGTCCAGGGGAATTCGGGGATGTTTCTCACATTTGATTTTCTCTAGAGGAAGCCCTGTTAGAAGAAAAAAAGTTTTAATTTTCTTAATAATTCATCAAATGTTGGTTAATCTTTACAAAACAATGTCATTTTAGTACTCATATTTTTTTCATAACAAAGTCTCAATATTCGTGATATTGGCATAGTAAAAATTTGTCGAATCGAGACAATTTTCAAAACAAATGTAGATATTAACATTCATTAGAAAAACTATGTGATTATAATTATGCCAAGATATACAAGCGAGAAAATTTCGTGGTAATAAAACATTGTTGATTTATGATCTGAAATGATTATGTTTGGAAATTTTTTGATTCAAATATTGTCATAGGATATATTATAACAATATAAAAATTTCATTTTGAATCAAATTTCTTTGAAAACTGCCATCAATGATAAATCTAATGCATCCTCTACAATTATATAAAAATATGTGTTGTTTACGGCGGTCTCTTTAAGAAAGACTATAATATGATGTTCTTTGACTTGCCAGAATAGTGAACCTTGTATCTCAAATCACCTCAGATCAGTTGACGAGCTTTTCAATTATAACATAATTGACAAATCAATGTTAAAAAAAAACAACATGGTGACATACCTACATTTATGTGGGTGGATTTGAATTTAAAATAAAAACAAACTAACAATTTACTCATAGATTAAAATAGCTCATACGAGTCATCTAACTTTGCTATATGTACAATTATTGATTTAACTTGAAATAGTACAGCCATATATTACCCCTGGCCCTTCCCTATGTTTCAACACTTAGTTCAGTGACCGTGTATACCACATAAATAAACCCTACATATTTCTGTCAGTGACCTTCAATCTTGCAACCGGGTACAAATGATCGAAACAGTGCATCATCAGCTAATTAAGGGCTTCCAGTGTTTTAAATTAATTTATTTGTGATGCAAATGGTAAACAATTCACAGAATAAATCTGATGATAAATATTTTTATAATTATTTCCTTTTTCTTCATATCATTCACTTACACTTGATACAGGCAGTTACAATAAAATTATTTTTTTTATTTTTATTGTATGGATCAGCTAATGTTTAATAAAGCAACAGGTAAAGTTATGTTTTTAGCAAGTGTTCTTTTTACACTTATAATGAAAAGGGAGGTAACTTAATTTGTTTTCTTTACCTTCAAATGCAAAATTGAATTGTCTCCCTTTCATTAGGAAATAACTAAGTTATTAAATGCAGCTGTATTCCTGTTTATTCTTTGGTGTCTAAGAAGTATTATTTGTTCATAAAGTTGAAACGAATTAAATTTCACAATGGACTTAAGCTTGAATTTTCTTCAATTATTTCCATATTTCATCTAGAAGTTTCTCATACACAAAATGTCAACCCAGTACACAGTGTAGATTTACTGAACACCTGCTACAGAAATACACAACATTCCTAGACAGAGCTGTGTTAATGTCAATGTCACCCCAGTACACAGTGT
Organism: Saccostrea cuccullata; assembly: GCF_032062105.1. Classification (NCBI taxonomy): domain Eukaryota; kingdom Metazoa; phylum Mollusca; class Bivalvia; order Ostreida; family Ostreidae; genus Saccostrea; species Saccostrea cuccullata. The sequence continues at coordinate 22,245 of NW_026938581.1, read as the reverse complement.
AGATTTACTGAACACCTGCTACAGAAATACACAACATTCCTAGACAGAGCTGTGTTAATGTCAATGATGTACAAATTGCCATCTGTTCTGAATGTACAATTACAGTTACTTACACTGAATACATTATAAAGATTTTTAAATTTAATCCGCTATTTCTCAAAACTGGCCATCATACTGCACTAAATTAATTTATCGAACAAAACAGCACAAAATTTCAAAACTTGATAATTGCCCCCAATGACAGTATATGGTACATATATCTATAATTCAAAGCCCGTCTGTCAACCAAATATATACCGGTACTAGATGTATGAATGTGTCAAACAAATATATACCGGTGCTAGATGTATGAATGTGTCAAACAAATATATACCGGTGCTAGATGTATGAATGTGTTAAACAAATATATACCGGTGCTAGATGTATGAAAGTACTATAAAATGGTTCTGAGAATTTATAGAAAAGTTTGAATGAGATGTAAATAGAGTTCAATGTACAGGTATGAAGCAGTTATTGAAGGGTTAAACATAAAATATTACAATTGATTACAGACTGGATGTAGAACTTAAATAACTTTTTAATCTATTTATCATCTTTGTAAGTCATAACTTCATCTTTAACAGCTTATATTTGTTGTTTACAAAATGAGTAATCATTTCTATTACAGTTGTAAATAAACAATTGCATACATTCATGTTAAGTTTTTTAAATGACCTCGCTATTATAAAACGTTTATTTAGTATTGATAAAATAATTATACAATAAAATTAAACAAACTATAATATTACTTACCAGCCAGAGAGTCTTTGTCTACCACTCTGTATATGTTGACTGTGTTGTTCGTGTATGACCCTACCCATAATAGTCCTGTGACATCATCATAACTCAGGCTCTGTGGATAGTCTATCCAATGTTGTTTTGTCTGTATCTCTGTGAGATAATAACCGTCCCTGTCTAATATCTGTACTGACTGGGTGTTATAATCACACACCAGGATGTGTGACAGCGCGTCAATACAAATTCCATCTGGTGATAGTACTGATCCTGATGGAGGACCTGTGTAGGAGAACAGGTATTTACCGTCACGATCTGTCACCACTACAGCACGACGGACCAAGTCATTCACAATTACATCTCCATTGCGGTTCTCTATGATGTAGATAGGTGATCTATACAGTCCCTGACCTGTGATGTTGTCGTGCTGTATGGTCTGGATGTTTTCTCCTTTGGAGGTATACCTTACTACCTTGCCTCTCTTTGTATCAACTCTATACATCGCGACCAGCAGGTCTCCAGTGGAGGGGGAGCTGTAGACACACTGTGGTATCCTTGGTGACGTGTTGTTGTACTTTATTATCGTAGTCTTTTCTTTTTTATCTTTAAAAAGTTTATTGATATTATAACTCCTGTCTATATAAATTAGATCACCGTCACAATTCACAGTGTGTACTCCCACAGCATTACGTATATCTGTCAGATGATCTAGTTCTTCCCCTGTTGTGTTTGTCAAGGTCAGATTGCCTATATCATCACTGATCCAGACCCGGTCTGGTGTCACGTGGGACATGTGAAGACACTCACTAACACCAGACACTCTGACAGATTTCTGCAACACTATTCTATGCATCACAGACACCTATTTCTTCTTATTTTTTTTGTCTCTGTGTAGCATAATAAAAATACTGACGAGTTTGAAAATTATCATTGAGAGTGTAGATTGTAAGATGAAAACATGTCCGCCATTTCCAGTTTATACAATATTTATGAAATGAGATATCATCTTAAATCAAAATTAAATTTGCATACATGTACCTTCAAATATCGATTTGACATGTACGTGACAATGTTGAGAACTATTAAATGTAGATTTTTGCCACACACAATTTAAAGTGTGTTTGATCTGCACTATGATTTGTAGTAAGTATGCGTGTACCACAGGGTGGGGGTCCACCCCCCTTAGAATTTGCATAGTACTAAACCAAGTAAAAATGACCTTGGAAGTCGTTAATGTGGAAAAGGAGTGACATTTTGTTTTTTTCTAGTGAAGAAACTTCTTAATTTTTTTTTACTGTGTTGGACCCCCCCCCCCCCTTCCTCCCCATGAACAATATTTACAAACGGGGCACACCAAGCAAAAGACAAGAAATGATAGCGATAGGTCAAATTAATGGTTCACTTGACCTAAAAATCAAATGACGATTTTTTTCTTGAAGGATTGTTTGATTTCAGCCCTTTTCAAACGTCTATGATATACCGTATAAGTAGAATTTTTAGCGGGGATTTAATTTTGGCATTATTAGCGAGGGTGCTGAGATCGCTAAAATTGAATATCGCTAAAATTAATTGCTTTTTATTAGTTCTAGCTTCTTTAAAGTGTATTTTAAAATCGCTTAAATAATATCTTGCTAAAAATAAATTACCTGTATTTAAGGACAAATCGCTAAATTTACGTCTCGATAAAATTTCCACTTATACGTTTTTTTTTCTAACCTTTAAGAATCTGATATCTTCATCTTTTGAACAAAAAAGCAGAAATCAATTTATTCGTGAAAAGTTTAAACCCAAAAGTGGTCTTAACCAATCCTTAAAGGGGAGAGGGTATGACTTGAACAAACTTGAATGAACACTTACTAAAGGTTCTTGCATATTTCTTTAACTATCCGTGATTTATTGCCCTTTACCATGTTTGCATATGAACTTACATTGTGTCCCCAACTAAAATATGACCAACCGTGGTTTTGCTATCCTTGAAATATTTTTCCTTTATATTCCTAAGTTAAACTTAGATCGGTCATTGTGCCCCTCCCTCCCCCACTATCCCCGAGACTCATGATTTTTTATAAAAAAAATCCATACTACCTGAGAATGCTTCCATAAAAATATATAATTTTAAGAAGATTTTTGAAGAATTTATCTTTTTATTCTAATGAAAACTTTGATTAGATCCCACCTACCCCCAGTGGTCATGATTGGAAAAAACTTAAATCTTCACCAACAGAGGATGCTTTAATATAAATACGATCAATCACGGCTTTGATGTTCTTGAGAAGAATAAAGATTTTAAAAGAATTTTCCTATATATTTCTATGTAAAACTTTGGTCAACCATTTTGGCCCCGCCCTACCCCCGGGGGTCATGATTTGAACAAACTTGAATCTACACTACCTGATGATGTTTCCCCATAAGTTTCATCTTTCCTGGCACAGTGGTTCTTTAAAAGAAGATTGTTTAAAATTTGTCATCAAATTTTTACTCTTTCTGAATTATCTCCGCTTGAATAAAGGAGTGGCCTCCTAACACACTTAGAACCCTTTCACCCAGGGAGAAGAAATAAAAAAATGTTAAAAGTTTACAGATGGATGAAAAAACAGACAGACAGACGCCGTACAAAATGTGATAAGAAAAACTCATTTTAGAAAAACACATTTTAGCTTCCGACTTAAGTAAGCTAAAACTTATATGTATTTTACCTGTATAGTGAGGATGTTCTCTTCTTTTCCAAAGCTACACTTTATAATACACCATCTTGAACCTGTCAAAAACGAGCATAAATTATTCATTATACTCTTCACCATGGTAAACAGAACATATTTGTAGGTTTTAATTTTCTTAAGAAACATTGAATGTAAGTGTTCCTTAAGAATTTTTAGTGTCTGTGTTCCTTTCAAACTTTTTCACCTCTTCAAAATGGAAAAGCTGTGAATGAGCCAATAAAATATATTTGAGTATTAAACATTAGAGCCCTTTGTGATTCCATTCTATCCTAATGAGACATGATTGAACGTATACTAATCATTATTAACTTTCAACTTATATTATAACAACACACTTTTTTATTTTTCATTATTTCCTAAATATATGCATATCTAAGTACATTTGATTATAGTCTGATTTTGAAAATTCTTTCATTCATATGATCGCAGTATATTTAAAAAGTTATTCAGAAACCTGTAGATTAGCATTTTTTTTTTATTTTCCTCATCATTTACAGTTATACATCACATCCTTGGAAATCTGTGAAAATTAGACCAGTACAATAAATATATACATATGTGTAGAACAAACTTAGAACAGTACTTATATAATAATATATATTTGTAATGTACTTGTTGTTAGCCAGTATAAGAAGTATTTTATTAACTGATCTTTTTTAGACTTTGAATAGCGTATTTCTTGATCTTCTCCAAATAAGAAGAAAAATGTAAACCTGATGTAAACCGGTACATGATGGTGATCATCTTCATAATTCTCTATGTTGTTTGTAAGACACTTATGCCCCCTCCCCGAAATTGGAATTTTTCCAAGTTCAAGGGGTATAACTCTAACAAAGGTGGTGTGATCGTAACCAAAACAAGACTTGGTCTAAATATTCAGCTGATAATATCTGTATACCAAATTTCATTTCAATACATGCAACCTCTGCATAGAAAATGAGTGGGAAATGCAAAATTCCTTTTTTTTTAAGTTCGAGGGGCACAACTCTGGCAAAAATGATGCGATCGCTCCCAAAACATATCTTGACGTTGATATTTTTAAGCTGATAAATCTAGATCTGTATACCAAATTCCATTTCAGTGTGTGCAGCGGTTGTGAAAAAAAATGAACGGAAACTAAATGGACAAATTGACCGACCGACAGACAGCAGTTAAGCAATATGCCCTCCCTTCGAAAGAAGGGGGGCATAAAAACGAAACAATTGTTTCTTCGTGAACACTGTACAGAGTTACGGTTCTTAGTACAGTGACACACCATGCCAGACATGCAATTCAATGTAGGGACTATGACTCATCAGATAAAGCTTGAAGAGATACACATCACATAAAGCTTGAAAAAATGTTGACACTAAGTAGACAGCGGGGCTTGTGCTTTATTCTGTTATTTTACAATAATTACCGATTTATTTATATACAGTTTGTGACTAATCACCAGAATGAAATATCAATAGCCCATTTGGGTGATAGGTCCCAACCCAAACTAGTGCTATATGAGTTGACTCATCAGACATAATTTTCACTAGTTTAAGGCTTACGGACATGAGCTGATTTCGAATCCTGTCTGGGACACAGTGGGGCCACATTTAGTATAACAAAGGGAACATCAGGGTCAAAGATACTCGGGTGAACGTTGTTGCCCATGAGCTTTTTGTTATGGCACTTGTATACATTCAGTATATCGCATTTTGGGATTGGTCCCAACCTAGATATATTTTAATTTCATAGTCAATATACTGTTGAAGCTCTCACTTTAAGGAAAGTAAAATTATGTTACAATCATATGAAAGTTGTTTTTTTCCCAAAAAGAATGAAAAATTTAGTTTATGTTAATGTAATATAAAAATCTTAATTCAACAAATTAATCAACATCCTTCAGGTCTAGCACAATCTCTTGATTAAGCTATATAACCCTGAACTTAATTTACTTATTTATCTTTAAAACGTTTTTCATAATAGCTTGGAAATGCTCTTACCACGGTAAATTATATGTGGACTGTTTTTCACATGGCAGATAAATTTGAAGCCAGAAAAAATGCTGAGAAAAATTAATTGAATTTTCATCTTTACCTGGATTATTTTTTTTTAGATAAAAGACTTTTAAAAGCAATCTAAAAATTGTTTGTTTTCAATAATTTGGTAGATATTTTTAGGGCAACCGGTTGAGTCTAGTGGATAAGGTTCCGTACTTCAAACCGAAAATTTGTAAGTTCGAATCCTGGCCAAGGCAAATCGACGTTGTGTCACTGAGAAAGACACTTTAAACAAATTTCCTCTGCAAACAAACACGCGAAAATATAATTTGTCTGTATAATATATGGTCAGTTTATGAATAAAATACTAAAACAGACATCGCATCCAAGTTAAAGTTAATAAGACACAGATTTGATGTTATTATTTTCTCTTTAATATTACGACTTATATATTTTAATAGCATTAAAAACAATTACTTACAAATCTTTTTTTACATAACAGATATCAAAATTTCACGTTTTTTGGCGGGTTTGATTGACATATTCTTGTTCATTCACAAATTAATTCTATTCTTTATCCCTACGAAAATCTCGTTGTGTATAAATGAGAAATATTAATACTATAATTCAGAAAATTCAGAATAGATATGTTCGAAAGCAAAAACGAACGAAGAATATATTGTCAGTCCGTGCAGTTGTAGTAAGCAGACTGTGACGATTGAACGCACCCGGTGAATTGTAAACAAAAAAAGAACTCGAGCCCTGTTTACAAAAACTGTGTACATAACACGAGTGTGCTGGATTTGATACAATCTGTACGCAACTCTTAGAAATTTCTCAAAAATCTCAAAAAAAAAACAAAACAAAAAACCGTAAAATCATGTACTTTTGAATGAATTTTGCTTTCTAACATTAATATTTCTACTCTGAATAAAATTATTTTTATGGAAAAAAGTTTAAATATTTCTCATTAAAACAAAAATAAATTGCAACTTTTCCTAAGGATTAAGAATGAGGTAAAAATTTGTGAAAGTGCAAGGATGTGTCTATCAAACCCGCCAGCAAATTTAAAGTTTTAATAACCTTTATATGAAATAAGATTTTTAAATAATTGATGTGTTAAATGCACTAGTACCTTTAAAGGCCTTTAATGTAACTGGAAATATATTTTTTTTTATTTGAGAACAAAATTAAGACATTTCCATTGTATAAAATATTACTTGATAAGCCTCCCACTGTGTACAAACTTCGTCATTTTTGCGAGATGACGTCACATTGACAAGTGCATTGCAATCGATCCATCGTTTATATACTGTTTTGTGGGGTATGACAAACGACAAAACTGCATGTAGTAAGTTTTTTATGTAGTATACAGTTATCCAGCTGTTTGAAATAGCTAATAATTTCATTTTTGGCATTTTGAAGACATTATATTTTGTGTGACGTCATAGTAAACATTTCCCGTACAAATTAGGCCACGTCTCCATACTGTAACCTTAACTGTGCTGCGAATGGTTGTCTGTATTTGAGAAGTCTATTCTTGCAACACAGTTTTGTTTTATCCGGTAAATACCATCAGATATACCTTAACTTTACACATTTAAATTACTTCAAAAGTACTTAAAGAAATCAGGTGTGCATCATGAAACTTCTTTAATTTAACCCGCCGAAACATGGCTAAATTAATTTATTAACATATTTACATTATTTTTCTGATGAGTTGTCGTAAATTTATGCCATTCAACTGTCATCTTTAAAGCCATTTTCACTATATTTTGCATCAAGTACGGAATTTTGACGTACTTTTAACAGCGGAGATACATGCATTCATGCTTATTCATTGTAGTTCACGAGAAAATGAACTGTATTCTATTTTGTAAAGAATCATAGGAGAAAATTATTGGGAATGTAAATATTTACATTTATTGATCACATTTTTTTTTTCTTAGTAAAAGAGTTTAAAAATTATTTGACTGGTTTTCCGATGAAAGTAAGGTTTGTGTGACCAATATATATATACTTGTAAGGGACGACAAACTAACAAAGGCTAGAGCTCGCCATCGTACACGGAGACCGCCGATTAGTTTCGGAGTAGTTAGGTATATGATCGCCGTTTGTAAATCGTTTATTCCCTACAATAATAATTAATTTACGGAAGTGAAAACTTTGGAACTTCGTTTCACCATAGTGAAAAATTTGGAACTTTGATTTACTATAGCAAAAAACTTTGAAACTTTGATTTAATTACAATATTACTGTTTTTATAACATCAGGCCGATACCCAGATTTTAATGATATTAAAAACATCGACGTTAAGCACTTTAAATTACAGTATGTATATATTTTGTATTTGTCTATTGAATTATTATTTTAAAAAAAACGTAAATAGAGTGATAGTTGAGACATAGACTAGTTGTGCAGATTTGATTCTCAAGCACGATTAATCTTGCTTGAGAAATCAGACAGGAATATTTTTTTCTTCTTAAGTTTTTCTTGTTTACTGAAATTTAAATAAAATACATGTAAACTCTAATGTACATAAAATTCCCCGATAAAAATAATAATCAGAATGAATGTAACTTTTTAATTCTTTTTAGCCTTTTTGTGTATATGAAAAGAAAAGAAAATTAATGTATATCTTGATACAACTAACCGGTAAATCGGTCGGAACGTTTTGTGGTTAACCGATTAGCAATTCTGCAATCGATTGCCATCCCTAATATTTTGTAATGTTAACGGTGTAAAAATATTACGTGTACCATATCAAATGAAAAATGATACAGCCACATTAAAAAAATAAAAATAATTTGTAATTTTGCTTATACTTTCAGTAGGGATATACATTTAAATAAAGTTTAATGTTTTTTTTAGAAAGTCATAGTACTGAAAATAATAAATAAATAGTGTCTTACAATGCTGAGTTGCTGGTTTCAAATCAAAGGGCAGGGCAATATAAAATAACTGCAAGAAAGTACCATGGATTGAGTTATATAGAACAATTTACTTGTACACATTAATGCAAGTTTTGCATTTAAGTCAAACCCAAACTTTTTATAAATCTCAATTATGAAATATTTTGTCTTTTAGAACATTTTTACTCACCTTTCCCCATGGTAAGACAATGAGCAGGGACCTTGAAACAATTATCGAAGCGAAGGTCAAAGGTCAAGATCCTATATGTAGAATCTTTGTTTGGGGGCTTTATTCCCAACCTTTACTATCTTAAGCTTAACTTCATGAATAGAATCTCTTTGTGTATAACGTATATAGTGACCTTGAATCAGTTTTCAGATGTATGATATAGGGGAGAAATTTTCTTTCTATTTATAACAAAACTTTGTTAATAGTTTGTCTTTTCTCCCCCCTATTCTTACCTTACTCAAAGTCTACATGTATAGTACCCATAAATTATGGGCATGAACAAGTCGTTTTAGCAGAAGTCAAGGGTAAAGAACCGTCTTTGGTAGAATCCATTCTCAGAATATATTTTCTCTCCTCTGGGCTCTTTTGGGCTCATACTATCAACAGAGTGCTTACCATAAAACACCAAGACCGAACCGACCGTCTTCAAAAAGCTGATTAGCTACTTAAAAATGTAAGGGATGTTCTGAAAAGTAGGGTCTTTTTGCATAAAAGGACCTTTTATGACCACAATTAGAGAAAATGAAACTTCCATAATATTATAGCACATCTACAGATCCAATCATCAATTTTCAAAAAGATGATTAGGATACGCAGCATTGTTAAGGCTGAAAAAAGGAGGTCGGACCTAATTTATACGGCGAATAAGTGATGTCACACAAAAATATGACTTTTATGTATTCCTCATCATACCAGAAAATACGCAGCACAGTTAAGGTAACAGTAAGGAGGCAGGGCCTAATTTGTACCGGAAATCTTAACCATGACGTCACACATAAATGCCACAAAATGAAATTTTTTGCTATTTCAAACAGCTGGATAGCTGTATACTACATACAAACTTACTATTACATGCAGTTTTGTCGTTTGTTATCCCAAACAACAGTATATAAACGATGCATCGATCGCAATGCACTTGTCAATGTGACGTCATCTCGCAAAAAATGACGCAGGTTGTACACAGTGAGAGGCTGATTAAGTCACATTTTGTACAATGGAAAATGTCTTTTGTTGTAAAATAAAATATCATTTGCAGATAGATAAAAAGCCGTTAACTTGGATGCACTGTCTATTTTAGTATTTCATTGATAAACTGTACGTACATTCTTCAGACAAGCGTGTGTTTGTATGCAGATTCATTGAAAAAGTATTGGAAGGGTCCTAATAAATCGAAATATTGCAAGGGCATACCCTCAATATATCCTGTCAAGATTTTACACATAAACTCAAAAAGCATTAAGAAATTTGAAAAGTGCTGCGAACTTCCTGATTGCTTGATTGTATATTGTTTAACGTCCCTCTTCAGAATTTTTCACTCATATGGAGACGTCACCGTGTGCCGATGAAGGGCTTCAAATTTAGACCTATGCTCGGCACTCAGGGCCATTGAGCAGTGAGGGTTCTTTATCGTGCCAGCGCCTACCGTGACACGGGACCTACGTTTTTAAGGTCATATCCGAAAGACCCGTGACTTTCACTTCTGATGCCGAGTGCTTACGTCTAAGGTTTGTCGCGGCGCCGGGAACGAGAATCGAACCCGGACCTCCCGATCACGAAGCGATCGCTCTACCACTAGGCTGCCGTGAACGGTGCGAACCTCTTGAAATAAGTAATTAAAATTGGGAATCTATATATTAGGTTCGCAGCACTTTTCACAAACTACATACAGTGTTGAAAAGGAGTATGAATAAAAAAAAAGATTTTCAACTTGGTTATGCCCTTGCAATATTGAAATTTAAAGATGAACTCTAAACTGCAAGTATAATTGCTAATATCATGTGACATCGACATCTCGTGACAAGTCTAAATAAAAAATCTTAATGTCCCCAACATGTAGATTTAAACCACATAACATTTTTCTTAGTATCAGTGAATTCCTAAAAAGAATCGCCCATCTTAATAAAATATGTATTTTTTTATCTTAAAAAATCGGCGATATTTCTATTTGTAACTTTAACTGTGCTGCGTAAATTAATTTGCAACTTTAAACTGTATTAGCATAATAAACAACAATAAGACTTATATAAGCATTAAAAAAGTTTCTTGTTAAATCCTACACAGTTGGTTAATAAACAAATCAGTGATCTCAATGATCTTGTCAATCATGATGTCATTTTAGTAAAAATGACGTTTTCTATGTGCTGAGAGAGTCTGATTGAGGAATTTTTTAACAATAGAAAATGATTTTTTATTATAAAACAGAATATTTTTACAGGTTTTAAATAGGGTATTAATACCAATGCATATCTTTAATTTAGTGCAAATAATCATTAACTATCGAGATTGTATTTGAAAAAAAAATTGTCGTGTTTTTATGTTCAGGTTATGTCTATTTATATCTAGGTGCCTCATCAAATCGTTTTTTTTTTTCGGAAGGGCATACACTAAATAAATCTTAAAAATTATTGGAATATGGATACAGGAAATGTTCCTTACCTTGAAAAGTGCTGCTGTTTTCTTGAAATCGAGAGCGTGACTTTATAAGTAAACAAAATATTTAGTAAAAGTCGATCTTATTTCGACATGGGCCTATTTACTTGATATCATAACTGAAAGCAGCAGTACTTTCCAGAAAGTACAGTATACAAAAACAATTAATAGCTTGAAAATTTAATTTCAACTAGGGTATGCCCTCGCGATATTAAAATTTGATGATGACCTACATTCGGTACAGTATTCTATCGATATGACCAAACTTCATACAGTACCGAGTAGGCTATACTTTGTTATTTTCATAAGTATTTAATTTCTGTGATAATAAAACAACTTAATAAAAATAAATTCTGCTTTAAAAACAATTCCCGTTTTTGTACTTCTATTTTTCTTTGATTTCTCAATTAGTAAGCCTTAACAGTGTAAATACTTTGTAAATAGTACGAGGAGAGCTGGAAACTAGGGCCCTAATGCAAAGAAAAGTCGTTTTCGACCCTAATTAAATAACTTCATTGCTCATATACAGGACACCACCAATCATCTCCCTCAATATAAATAAAGCTACTGTGTAAAATGAGAGAAATTATGGAAATTGGGGACTTCTTGTAAAAACTTTGAAAAGAATTATAATTTTTTTTTTCAATCTCAATTCAATCCGAAAATTGGCATTTCTCCAAATCCTTCACCAGTCAAACGTTTTTGAAAATCAATGTATAGACAACGAGGAATAAATATTACTGACACAATTCAAAGGTGTCATATTAGCCACAATATTTTTATTTATTTATTTGTTATTTTATTTTATTTATTTATTTAATACAATAGATTTCATTTTTAGACAATAATATAATCGTTTATCTAACCCGATACACGAACCGATCGAGAACCGAGTCAATGAGATACATGTAAGTCCCAAGCGGCGATGTTCATTTGTAAGTTTCCTAGATTGTGACTTGTTTTGAAAGATTCGGTCGACTTTTTATTTTATGTTTATTTAATAAGGTTAGATGAACGTTTTTAACTTCAAAGATTTAGAGTTAACTAAATTTTCATATTTATAGTTAATAACAAATTAAATTGAAATAAATATGTTTGACTCTTTTTGAGAATAATACCCTGCAAGGATTACGTTGAATGAATGGCTCTTTTCATTAGGTTATGAATAAAATGGAACATATAACTTAATTCATAAATATCAATTTTAAAGTACGATAATCAAGAACTTATTTAAATTACACGTAAATATAATACAATCTACAAAAATGAACCCCTGGAACCGCGACCACAACAACAACAAAAGAAATCTATTCGTTAAGAGAAATATACGTTCCTTTTTTCGACGTCAATTAACTTATTGCAATCTGTCATGTAATATCAATAAATAGAATTAAACTTTACCTTTAAAAGAAGGCAAAAATGATAAATCCAGGCAAATACTCATAACTGTTAAGACAAAAATCTAAAAAAAGAAACTTGTGAAAAGGCCACTTTGGAATCTTTTCCTAAATGGAATTTAGTTTTTGTATAGGATATGATAGACATCACGTGAAGCACTTAATATGCTGGGTAACTCAGGGTCAGAGGTCAGCTTAGTAGGGAGAATTCGCATTAAACTGTCTCTACAACGATTCCTCTTCATTGTCAATAAATAACCGGTCTGTTTTTAGCTATTTTTCTTTTTGACCAAGTTTATATGGGGTTAAATAGAAATGTTGGCTGACATTCTGCTATCGAATTGTTTAGGATTGATTTCTTTCGTATAAGCATTTACAGCCTTTAGTAAACAGATCTATTTTTTATCAAGCTATTGATCAAATTTATACAGACTATTGCTTATATAAATTCTCATCTCTTTAAATCCCTCCAACAAAATCGAACATAATTCCTTTGAATATTCAATGGGTTTTCACTTAGCAATATTGCCGACTGTATTCAGGTGCATTATCAGACGTTTTTTGAGTGTGTCATATATTTTTCTTCTGGGTTTAATGCTTAAACTAAAAAAAATCAATCCCAGATCTTTAAAGTTGGCCAGAGTAGGTCATTTTAGGATCTTATGATGGCAGTTTACAATGAAAGAAGAAACTAAGATAAGCTATAAAAAATATTTTTCTACATAGATAGAATTTTAAAAAAAACAGTACTTTGTACTAAAATATGTTAAAAAATGCAAATAAAGATATATATTGTATAGATTTTCATTTACATATTAGAAAGTAATATACCATTTTATGTCAATACACAGTCAGTTTTTTTTTCCACTTTATGTTTCATAGTAAGGATCAACAAGCAAATTCAGAGAATTTGTGTCTCCCATTTAGGGTAAAATAAGTGAAAGAAGGCGAAAAGAATATGTTCAGCCTAACGCTTTACTGCGTTTATATATATCCCCAGCGTCGGAGACGAATATATCAATGGAATGTGTCAAACAATTATAATTTTTTCGTTGAAAAGATCCTTTTAACTGTTAATGGGCGGGGGTCTAAACATTTTATTACCCTAAGTTTTGTAAAGTTAGTATGAGACTTCATTTCTTTTTGTCATAACAACTCATCATGAGAAAGAAATTTAAATACATTTGACGTGCATGTTTGTATCTCAAATAAATTACAATGAAGTAAAATGTTACATTGTCTGCAGTTGCATAATATTTGAAAATACATTAGTATGACATAATATATATGACTGATGTTACATTTGTAATCTTAAAAAAAAAATATGTAACTGATTTCTGCATAGAAGCCTTGCCTGGGTAAAAGATTGATTAAATAGTTTTAATTTTGTAAGTTGTGAGTTGTGATCAATGTAGATACACAGGATGTTACTAGTCATGCCATTAGAAACGTTTTAAAAAGTGCATGTCAGTGCCCCTCCCACACCCCCACCCCCACCCCCACCCCCCCCCCACCCCTCAAAAAAAGAAACCCTTAATAACCAAAAATAGAGAGGACTAACTTCCCAATATTACCGACAGTAAGAAAAGTTACTTGTCTGGGATTGGGGGGGGGGGGGCTGGCAGTCTACATTTACAGTAAAATTCACTATGACTGAAACAAAGCATGAAAAAAGCAAGACCCCTGTTTCCCACTGTATTCTACGGGCCTTCTAGAGTGTTATCTACATGCCAAGAATGATCAGAAAGTGCCAGCATTATCTTGTATGTCTGCCTTGTTCATCCTCTTTATAGAGAATTTTTGCCATCATTTTTATTTCATTTTATAATATCTTAAAGAAGCAAATGATTCACTTTCATCCTCGATCTAATCATCAGCACTTGATAACAACTTATGTTTGTGATATTCATATAAAATTTAAGCGTAGAACGTTTACATTACTACTTTTATAGAAGATAAGGTGATAAAGGCATAGAAAGTAGAGTATAATAGTTTTGCGAACTTGTTTGCACAGACATTGCATGGAATAGATACAACCTTTACATCTAAATAACAAATTTTGGTGATAACAAACACTCAGACCTCTTATATCTGATGAAGGAGAATTTTGGTTATCATTCTTGAAAAGAATGTAGATCAGAATGAAATATCTGTGCCATCTAATTTAAGCTATTTCTTTCTCAATATAGAATTAAAGCGTGAGATATTATTTTTTTATGATATCTAATGCTCCTTAAATAACATGAAGTTAAAATTTAGCAAGCATTTTACGATTTACAAACTTGAACATTTTATTAGAATATTTCTGCCCCGACATGCAAGAAAACATATGTTAAAATGCACAAAAAAATATGTCAACATGCAAGAATATTATATATACATACAAGATAATTATGTTGACATGTTGACATGCAAGTTACAAATTCTTTAAGAGAATCTTATTTAAATATGGATACAATCCCAAACTGACAAGCGTATCTGATATAGTAGATGAAAGATGCAATATAATAATGACAAGATGCTGTTTACTTATGCTGACATGCCAGATAATTATGTAGACATGCAAGATATTTTATAACATGCAAGATAATTACCTAAACATGCGAGATAGTCATGAACACAACGTCATGCAATATATTTATGTTCACATGCATGATAATTATGTTACTTAACATGCTACCTCTTTATGTGTACATGCGACTTATTTATGTGATCATGAATATGCGAGGTATATTTTTACATAGACGCTATTTAAGTCAACATGCAAGATAATAAGTTTCATATCAACATATATATCTTGCAAGCTTACATAATTATCTTGCATGTTGACGTAAATAAGTCTCATGTTGACAGAAGCATTTTGCATGCAAATAAGTTGCATGTATTCATATTTAACTTGTATATTGACATAAGTTACTGTAAACGTATTACATTTGGCTGTGTATTCTTTTTAGCAAATTTCGCGGAAAGCAGCCTTGCTAAATCAAGTATTAAATGCTTTGTGTATAAAGATTTATGTAAAGCACATTTAAAAAGCGCTAAATTAAATCTACGCCAACTTGTTGAAAATACAATTTCCGCCAAATATCGTACACGCCAAATATAATACATTTACAGTAAATGCATGGCTTCATAATTATCTTGCATGTTGATATCAATAGTTTGCATGTTTACATTATTATTTTGCATGTTGGCATAAATATGTCGCATGTCAACATAATTATGATGCATCCTGGAGAGCTAGAAATACAAGATAACGCAGAGTCTGACATAGTGTTTCATACTTGGATATTTTACTTGAAAAAGAAATTAATGGTAACCTAACAACCAAGCTATATGATAAACATGACATCTTTAACTTTTCTACCTTCAACTTCCCTTACTTATGCAACAATATACCTTCATCGCCTGCATACGGAGTGTATATATCTCATTTGATTCGATACGCAAGAGCGTGCTCTACGTATGAACAATTTCTAAAACGAGGTAAATTATTGACAAGCAAATTGCAGTCGCTTTTAAAGTCATCATTTCGTAAGGTTCTATGGTCAATACAATTACATTGTCAGCAAACACAATTCATCATTGTGTCAAATGCAGCCTGAATCGTTTGAATTTCATACGAATTGTTTGTCCATGATTTAAACACTGAATTGACGACGGGATTTTCTGTTATTTCGCAATCATGACAAGGAGCGCATGGCGGGTGTGACCGGTCAGCAGGGGATGCTCACTCCTCCATGGCACCTGATCTCACCTTTGATGTTTCGGAGGTCCGTGTTTGCTCTGCTCCTTTTTTGTATTGTTTTATGGATTTTGAAATACTATTTGTTATATCCATGTCCTTCATTTATTAAATTTTATATTGATATTTTGCAATTGCGATGTCAGATACGGGCGTCAGTACAGGATTGTAATAAATATTTTAATCAGATTGTCTTAGAAGATTTGTTACTTGCATGTCAAAAAAAAAAACTGTCATGTTGACATAAATATGTTGTATGTTAACATAATTTATCTTCCATGTAGGGTTGGGGGGACATAAACATGGTTTCTGATCAAATGTACAAGCTAAGTTTGTTTATCGTACAATGTATGCATGCAAAATATCAACTTTATATTATTTTAAAAACATTATATAAAGCAAAAAAAATTAAGTCCAAAGTTTAATTGATGTCCAAAGCTTGTATGTCTACATAATAAACTGTCATGTTGACATAAATATGTTGCATACATAATTTATCTTGCATGTAGAGGGCAGATATATGCCACCATAGTATAAGTTAATGTATGTTTTATATATTGATGAGTTTGAAAATAATATTTACATTGTTGCTTAGATATGCGGTTAGTCTCAATAGCTTTTTCCGGAAACATTTCACCCCTTTTATCATAACTATAATAAAGTTAGTAGCAGTCGGTTCCATTAACTATGAAAACGTAGTAAAATTGTTTACTCGATCATGACCAATGCATTTAAATGTTTTCCCGCACCTCTATATACATGTAATTAACAATAATAAGTTGGAATTTGATATACCAATAAAAACAGAGTTTACTTGATTTTAAATAGAAAAAAAATGCATGATGTAAAGTCATTCGTTCTGTGCCCATTTCTAACTTCTTTTTAGTTCACTGCCAGGAACACGTTAAGTTCCAAGACAGTACCTTTCTCAGAGACATTTAAAGTTAAGCACTAAAAATGGCTCGTTGTCATGAAAATACAGGTAAGGTTATGACAAAAACGGTCCGGTGTCACTACTTTAGAAAACAGGTTGTGAGCAGTTTTTCATTTTTTAAGTTAAATAATTTCAACCAATGTCTGAAATTGCAATGGGGAACAGGACTGACACCCCTTTTGGTGTTGTATGAATTTCAGCCGTTAAAATGAAGTAATAAAAAAGGAGTTTGCGTTGGCGATATTAAACCCTGGTGAAATCAAACGTGGATTTCATTCATTTTCCTTCTGAGATGTTTTTTTTTTTTTTTTGTAAATAGAATATCATATATATACCAATTGAATGCAGTCAGTATCAAGACATGTTATAAACATTTACGGGAAAAAATGAAACAAATTAAAACTGAAATATTTGATTTATTATAATTTATGTCCACTGTCATGACAAGATACGAAAATTCAGTCCGTTGTCATCGGTCCGTTGTCGCTACTTTACTGTACGTATAAACCATGAAGGAGGTCGATTTTAGTTTTTTTTTTAATGCTTTGATAAGTTTCAAACATGCCTTAAATAAATGGATGAACTGATTAGTCATAAGAATAAGAAACTAAACGTATGCTATTTTCTTTATTTCATATAATGTTCAGCTTTTGTTTGTTATACATATGGGCTTCAGCCTTTTTCCTTAAAAAACTAATTTCAAAGTGAAGGAAGAAATATGCTCGCTAACTCTTGATTCCTGCCTACATTTTGCACTCATTTTGTTTAATATTAATGGCAATTTGGCCATTAAATCGTTTTTAATACAAAGAACAGTTAAGTGGTAATTGTTGAATTGTTTTGATACCAGCGCTAAATAGTGAATTATCCCTATTTCAAGCTCTTAAAAAGGGGGCGGGGTAGACGATATTCTCCATTGAAAGATCACCATATTTTGAAATAGTCTTAAATGTTCCTAGTATATTTTCTAATGTTTTCGGCAAAGAAATTATAAAAATTAATGTATCTATAAAATGTAATGTTTCAGTTGTAAAGCGCTTCGAAATTGGTGAAAAAATAAACATTTGAATATCAGCCTGACAGTGCAGTAAAAATAACCAAACACAAATATGCAGTTTTGTCGATTTAATATTTCATTCACTTGAATGGTATAAAGTAAAATTATAACAAACCATTAAGGAGGATCACCTGATATTAAACAAAACAAGATTAAACATGAACATAGGTGCATGAAAGGTACAAGTGTGACCCCCCTGAGACTGACTAGAAATTTACATGCAGTGAAAATATCAGTTTACATGTAAATATACATAACATATAACATAAATGAGTTCATACGTGGAGGCGTCCAAACAATTGCACCAATCCCAGATGACAAGTTACTACTATATGAAAAATACAAATTTTGATCAGAATGCAAAATAATACAAAAATGAAACCATTTAAAGGATGGGTGGATGGTTTTTTTTCCATCGCACTAACAGGGTAACAGAAATGGCGCAACAAAAACAACAATTTTTTTTTTCGATTAACCATGGTAACTATCCGACGGTTTAAGATTTAATAGATTTCTCATAGCGGCATAAATTGAATTATCTGTGATTATTTTTTTGTTTTTTTTTTTGTCGTTTTTTGTTTTGTCTATAAACATATCTATGATAATATTGTCTTTGTCGTTTTTTGTCTATAAAGTATACCCCCCCCCCCTGAAACACAAAAAGCTTTGGTTTGGTTTGAATTTTTGAAAAAAAAAATAGTCCATATCACCTGTAAAAAAGGAATTTTTGTTTCACGGGGGAGGGGATGTATTTTCCGATTTCTAATTCTTTTGTGAAAAACAAAGGTTTTACCAAATTTTTATAGTTATCTTTCTTTGTTTTCCCAAATAAGTAATGTTTTATGAAAAATTATATAATAACCTACAAAAAAAAAAAAAAATAAAAATCCTTCGAATATGTTAACTTTTGAAAATTATAACTTGGTGGTAGGCGGAAAGACAATATGTATTCAAGTATTATATTATCTGTTATTATATATATTATATTTTTTTCATCATTGAGAAAATATTCAAAGATTTTATGCAAACGTAAATTATTTGGAATATATCTCAAAGTAAAAGATTCCAGTCATTGGTTCATATTTCTCTTCATTTTGAATAAATTTCCTTGCCTATTCAAAAAATTCTTTTAGGAGTGAGCATCCTCTGTCTACCGTTTACACCTACTGTGTGCCCCTTGTCTTGATCGGGAAATATACCGGGAAAAATCCGTCAATGTGTAAAAAAAAAATGGCCTAATAATTACTATGAAAAACGTCAGTCAGCATTTGACTCCATGATAAATTATATTTGATGACAAAATTATTGCTTCGACCAAGGATTTTTGAAATCATGTCTTTCTAAAACAAGATTTTTGATATTCTTGTTTGTTTGGGATTGATTTTCCCTATAAGCATGTGTGGCATTAAGTTAACAGAAGTATTTTTTTGTTCTCAAGCTATAGTTATAATAATAATAATAATGATTGGATTTATATAGCGCTTTTCTAGCATAAATGCTACTCAAAGCGCTTTACAATCATTATTACCCCAGCAGACCTTAACAATCCAGAATCTTTCTCAGTGCAAGCTGCCGTAATCAGCGCTAGAACACTAACATTCTGACAATATCTTTCACTGTCTATAGCCAGGTACCCCTTTTACACTTGGGTGGAGTGAGGAAATTCGTGTAAAGTGCCTTTCCCAAGGACACAACGTCGACTTGCCGTGGCCAGGATTCGAACTAACAACCTTTCGGTTTGGAGTCCGGCACCTTAACCACTAGGCTACCGACGCCACAGTTAATTTATTCAGACTATTGCTTAAGTGAATTCTCTTCTCTTTATATTAAAATCCCTTCTACAGAATATAACATAATTCATTTGAATATTTAATGGGTTGTCACTTCGCAATATTGCCGACGTTATTCAGGTGCGTCAATCGAGAACGTTTTTGTAGTGTGCCATATTTTTTCTTCAGGGTTGAATGCTTAAACTTAAAAAAAACTTCGATCCCAGATCTTTATAGTTGGCCAGCGTAGATGAATTCTCATTCAGGGTCTGATGATGACAGTCATTTACAATTAAAAAAAGTAAGATAAGCTAGAGAAATTCTCAACATAGATAGAATGATAAAAATACGTTTAAAGCTTATTTGAACCCGTGCCTTCCTACTTAACAATAATTGGGTGTAATTTAATATATCAATAAACACAGGGTTATCTTGATTTTAAAGGAAAAAAAATGCATGTAAATACATTTGTGTTGTGCTGATTTCAAAAGTCTTTTTTGGTTCATTTCAGAATCCAAAAACTTTATTTCGTGTTTTAATATAATATTATATTTGAACATGCAATGTAAAAAAACAAAATTGTTTTGGCTTCGTTTTAATACTTTCCTGATATTTTTTTGTTATTATTGCTTTTTTTAAAATCCCGTTTTTATCTACTTAAGGACAGATGATACAAACAAAAAATAGATGCCAGGATTGGTATATACATTTTGGGGCCTAATTTCATTAAAAATGATGCAAATAATAAATTTCTAGAATGTAAAGAAATTGTAAACCTTCTGTGATGTTCAAAAGTGTGCACTTCTGAAACCATCCTTATTAATCTATACAAATATTTTTCACTTTTAACTCCATTTTTGTGCAAATTTGAATAAAAAATGAAAAACTACGCGGTGATAGTTATTCATTTTATTCATTTTAACATGACTCAAGTTGCTATTTTCAAATTCTTTGACAAACGTTTCTTTGTATCATCTGTCCTTTAATTAAAACGATATAATGTAACGCTTCTATATTGACAGTTTCAAATTAATATCTTGCATTTTGAAGTACACAATATTATTGTATTTATGCTAGCTGAGAACTTTTAAATTATGGACAGGGCTTTCAGAAACACTAACGTTGTTAAGTTTGATTCTCGTTTGGAAAGTTATATTACATGGAAGTAATCTTTGGATGTTTCTCAATCTGCGAGGAACAATAACCTGAAAATGACTATAAGCTTAGCAAATAAATGATAAGTCAGATTATTACATTTTTACCCGTGAAATACTGTAATTTATCCATTGAATAAAAATGATATCCTGTCACACTGTGTTGGGTATTAAAATGATATCCTGTCACAGTGTGACGAATATCAGAAGTGCGGGAAAACTCTCGATTTCCCTTCCCATAACGAAGATTGCTGTAAAAAAAATCTCCCTTGACCTAATATAAGATAGATGGAAATAAATAATCCATTCAGACGACGAATAAAACTGTCAAAATTACTATACATGTGTTGCTAAATTCATGTTTACAGTGTTTTCACCTCACATAGCTATGACGTCTCAACTGCTCAACTATGACGTCACGAGTCTGACTGTATTACAAAAATACAGAGAGAAAGGAAAAGTCAAAGAATTTGTTTTAAAAAAATGTAATAAACAGAAAATTCAATGTTTTGTAGTTGAATATGGAATTTATTTCACTCGTGGACAGTTTTTTGAAAGTATTTTCACTCGTGCTTCGCACTCGTGAAAATATCAAAAATCCTGAAAATAAATTCCATATTCAACTACAAAACAGTGAATATCCTCTATCTAAGCTTAATTTTATATAAATATTTCTTATTTTTTATTCAATTATCTCAGTCACTGAATTGCATTTCAATTTATAAAGTAATTCAAGTTATTTGAATTATCGAAATGTTTTGTTAATAGTCAAGTTCTGGTATCTTTAACAAGACAAAAACCATAGAGCATAAAAGTGTGTTTCTTTCCTTTTCCCTAACCTTCCATATAAAAACGGATGTTAACGTATATATATGTAACCTTTCAAGTGTTATTATGGATTCATTTTGCACGGGGTTCTTTGTGTCACATTCCATTGAAAATAAGCAAAGAGTTTAGAATTCAAAAAACTAATATAAATTAAAAAACAGGTGGAAAATAAATTGACGGCTGGATTGAAGAGTTAATAAAAATTTTTAAGACTTATTTTACTTCAACCCTTGTATTTGCATTCAAAGAGCCACAAGACCGTTCTAATCTTGCGCTATTTTTGTGTCACACGAAGGGTGAAAACAGTTGTCACCATGAGAACAAGG